>NW_015170305.1:43497-58980 GCF_001447785.1 Gekko japonicus | reverse complement strand
ATTTGCAGGAGGCATCTCCCCCCCCCATTATTTCCCCTTTCCTTTTCCTGAAAGCCCCCATAGCCTTCCCCCCTTTTACTGCTTCTTTCTTTCCTTCACACCCAATATCCAACCTACTTTTCTCTGCACCTCTGTCTTCAGCTTCCCTTTCAAGCAGCCTCTACCTAGGAAAACTGTAACCTAGTCGTACACTGCCACTGCTGAGCCAGACCCACTTGCATGGTAGGGAACCCTCGAGGGCTTGTGAGGGGGGCACCTCACTTTCCCCTGTATCCCCTCCCAAGGGGTGTGCAAAAATGTTGGGGGGGGGTTCAGGTATGTTGGACCTGAAAAATATCGGTATTCCCAATATTCCTGAAATCCAAATACCAGTACAGTATTAGGATTTGAGGGTTTTACCCGGTATCCTAATATTACAGGTCTGTTATTGATGTGGCGGGGGGGGTATTTTTAAAGATGCAGACAGGCACCAAAACTGTAGCAGAGCTGCTGGTGCCTGTCTTTTATATAACCTCCAAGTTTCAAGCAGATTAGACCAAAGCGTCCACTTCTATGGGACCCTGAACAGGGTGTCCCCATCCATCCTCCATTAATTTCTATGGGGGGTGACTCCAAGCTGTTTCCAGGGCAAAAGCCACGCCTGCGAGCAGAAACCACTGAGCAAATATCTCCCATAAAAAAACCAACAATAAGCCCAACAGAAAAATTGCAAATAACAGTAATCCTAGTAGAACCACAAGCTAATGTGCCAAGCCAACCAGAACCAAAGTCAAACCAGAGAATCTTTGCAGCAGAAATTTAAGATGGGGGGAGAGGACCTGGGTTCCTCATAGGAGCAAGCAGACATGATCAAAAGTTTTAAAAAACCCTTCTAAAGATCCTCAAGGCTCCAAACCATGAGTTAAGCAACGTTCAAGTGTTACAAAGCGAGTACGAGCCTTGGTAGAAATTAGAAGCGCCTACAAACAAAGCGTGGGTCGAGGGGGAAACCAAGATTCCCCCCCCAGTAAAACCTGGAAAGCGGTTTTAAATCGAGAACAAAAGACTTTAAACTAATCTAAATGGAAGAAAATGTTAATGAAGTCAGAAACTGCATGCTAGTATAAAGCTGATCAAAATCATTGAACTTTTATCTTGTTTTGGACAACTTTCTTCTTGTTGATATTATGGCGGGGAGAGGGCAGAAAATGATGCTGGAGAAAAAACCACTCCCCAGAAATAATCAACCAATGACTCCCTCCCGAAACCAGGAAGTAACTACAGACTTTTCTACATTGCTAGCAAATGCACTGTGCCCTCTAATGGAGCAGATGACTAATCTCAACACTAAATTGGACATGGTCCAAAAACAACTGACTCAAACAGATAAAAGAACCTCAGCTACCAAGAAAACAATAAAAATTATGGGGAAAAAGACTGAGAGTATCAACAAAAGAATGGATGAAGCGGATAAAGAAAGATCCTCTGACAAAACACAGCTAATACAGCTCCAGCTGGAAAGATCTACGTACATCCTACGTTTCCATGGGATTCCAGAAGAAAAAAATGAAAACTTAAAGGAACTTTTAGCGGATGCCCTTGTACCACTAATGGATTACAAACGAGAAGATTTTATTGAAGGAGATGGACTTGGCCTACAGGATTTACCCGGATTTTATAAAGAAAAATAAACTCCCAGGAGAAATTTATGTGAAATTCATGGAACGATCTACCAGGGATCTGGTACTAAAGTCCATGGGGAAGTCTTTAAAAATCAAAAATGAAGATATAAAGATTCTGAAAGATATCCCTTTTGAAGTGAGGAAGAAGAGGAGACTCTATAAGGAATTTACTCACTTTCTACAAAAAAAGGAAATACCCTACAGATGGATATTCCCTGAAGGGCTGAGTTTCAATTATGAGGACAAAAAATTCAAGATTGACTCTGTTCTTAAAGCAAATAAGTTTATGGCCCAATTTTCAAAGCCAGAGGAGGAGGAAGATGTCGAAGAATTCTACTCACAGGATTCAACAAGCACTAGTTCTAAATCTTTAGAGACTTTGGAATCTGAAAAAGGAGAAGCCGCTCCCAAACCTCAGATAAAGAAGAAACGCAAGAAGAAAAGACTCTGAAACTAAGATAGATGTGTATCTGCAATTTTTGTTAAAGTGATATCCAAAGCTAATTATTATTCTTTAGCTTTTATTTGTAATGTTATCTTTATATTAGTAGGTGATATAGTTATCCAGATCGTGTCACCTTGTTAGCTCCACTCCCCCACTTCCCAATAGTATTGTAGTGTATTAGTGTTCCACTCTATTATCCCTGTAGAGTTAGTGCTGTAGTACTGGAAAAACAATAAAATCTTTTTAAAAAATCATTTATCCTCTTACATATAGGTGTTAAGGAGAAATCAGCCTCTCTGTCAGATGAAGGCTGGGTACGTTCAGGTGAAACATGTGACCTATCTGTAATAGGCTCTGGGTCTGACGTAGAGCACAGTGGGTCCCCTTGGATAACTTCCACAGCAGAGGAAACCATATCCTTCTGGGCCAGAATGGTGCCACTAGAACGCAAGTAGTCTTGTCTGTGCATGGTTTTACTACTACCTTTCCTATGAGTCTGAAAGGGAAGAAGACATAAAAAGGTGTCCATGCTATGAGAACTGGAATGCATCCCTTATGGACCTTGGGTCTGCAGCTGCCCTTATACAGAATTGTCCGCATTTTGCATTTTCCACATTTGCAAACAGGTCTGTCTCTGGAGTGCCCCACCTTTGGAATATGGGCAACAAATAATCTATCCTGAGGGCCCACTCTTGGACCGAGTGACTTGTTTCTGCTCAGCAAATCTGCCACTACACTGTGTTTCTCTTCTATGTGAATGGATTCTAGATATACCTTGTTTTGTATGGCCCACATCCAGATTACAGTGGCCTCTTTGCACAGGGCTATGGACCCTGTGCCCCATTACTTGTTCAGATAAAACTGTGATGTGGTGTTGTCTGTGGTAATGAGTACGCTTGGATTGATCACCAAATCTAAGAAGTAAGATAATTTTTATAATCCTGTTTGAGTTTATTAGTGTGTAGTTTTGTTTCAGATGCAGACCATGAGTCTTTTGCCATGTGGCTGCCACAGTTTGCCCCCCAACCTGTCAGGGAGGTATTGGTGAAGACCTGAACATAATGTAAAGGACATCCTGCCACTAAATTTGGAAGTGATGCTCACCAGGAGAATTATTTTGTAATTATTCTAGGTATTGATACCCTTACCCACTGGTCATCTGTCTGTGGGTGGAAATGGCAAACAAACCAATTTTGGAGAGGCCTCATAAATAGTCTCACCGTAGTGGTAGAGGCCATATGTCCCAGTAGTTTTTGGATTTGCTTGGCAGTTTGAAATCTACAGGACATAAACCTGCTGCATAAAGAATTGATGTTTTTAGCCCACGACTCAGGTAAGTAAGCTTTTATTTCTATTGAATGTATAGATGCCCCAATAAAATCTATTACTTGCATTGGGGTGAAATGCGACTTTTGTTCATTTACTACAAAACCAAGATCCTTAAGGCACTGTAATGAGAGTTGCAAATCTTGTTATAACTGGGCTGGCAAGTCTGCCACAAATAGCCAGTCATCAAGACATGCATATATTCTGTGTCCCTGCAGTCTGAGATGAGAAACAACAACTGAAATCACCTTTGTAAAGACCCTGGGTGCTGTTTACAGACCAAAGGGAAGCACATTATATTCATATATTAGTAAGTAAGTTTATTGTATATGGCCGTTGGCCATTACAATATAAAATATAAATACAAAATATAAATTTAGGGTTCAAAAGTACTGTTCTAAAAACAAAGCCTTCAGAATAAGACTGTATAGCATTTGAACAAATAAAACAATCAAAGTTTTAAAATCACAAAAGCTATGCTACCAGTTTTGCAGCTCTAGGAAACAACCTTGGATCTAACTTTTCTGGCTGCAAGCGCAAAAAGCGCTACCTTGCGAGTGACCAGGGGATACATATCCAACAAGAAGAAAACCAACTTTTCATTGTCAGGTAAGTTGCAAAATTGGCTTAAAATTCCAGATACAAATCTGCTTCTTAGGTCTGAATATAAAGGACAAACCATAATATAGTGGAATAGATCTTCCACTGCGGTACCACAAACGCATACACATTGTTCCTGTGGTTTGTTGGTATACCTTCCAAGCAGCACTTCAGTGGGCATGGATTGAAAACATAGGGCGGTAAATGCTGCTCTTAAACTGTGGACTGCAATGTCTGACAATTAGGAGGTTCTTAAGTGATCTTTTTAAATCCTATGGGTGCAGATTTTGACTGGAGTATTAACCTTTTGTCTAAAAGAGTATCCTCATTAAACACCCATTGGTGCAGGTCCCGGGTATTTACAAAAGATCTGGATAAGTCGTCAGGCACAGAGTACTGTGAGATTATGTTATTATAAAATTCAATGAGAGTTTTATTATTACTTAGTAAATCTAACTGGCTGATTTTGCTAAATGCTTCGTTTGGAAGCTGTTGAAATTTCAGCATCCATGGGTGCGGCGCTGCGCACCGGGCGTGTCTCTCGGAGCTCCCAAGGACGCCCGACTCCCGCGCGCTTCTTTGGAGCTCCCCCATTGTTCAGGGCAGCTCTGCTCAGTTCTCCTGGAGGGAGACCGAGTGCATAAAGCTTGGCCAGCCCCCCCCCGTTTCCCTGGCAAGGACGGGGGCGAGTCCGGCTTGCCTCGAAGCAGGAGCGTCGGGCAGCACGGGAAACATGGTCACCATGTTTCCTGACCAGCAGCAGCCAGCCGTGTTTTTAAATGTTTTTGTTTGGTTGTTTGAAGGAGACTCTCCATATCTCTTTGAAGGCTATTAAAACTTTGTAACCTGGCCGAAACAAAAGACCACATTAATACCCCCCTGATGGATTTTCCCTATGGATTAAAAGAAGCGGCTGAGAAAGGTTTCTGGGAATCAGAAAGGAAGAAGAGTGTTGGGGTAAGAAACAGTTTCTGTTAGAAGCAATATTATTCATCCAAGAACTTAATTCCGCATAAAGAGGGCTACAGAAATTTTTACGGACTATTTGTGATGAATTTGGGAAAGAAAGCAGAATAAAAACCACGAAGAAAATGGAGGTGAGCGCTATTTGTCAGGAGGTACAGGAGGCGTTACTATGTGAACTCAGGTCCAAACATTTTCAAAAAACCCTCCAAGAAGAAATTAAAAAAGCAGTCAATGTAGTATGGGACAATTTTGTGAAGAGTGTATACTGCCCACCTGTTAAGGAGACGAGATATATAGAGCAAAGAGAGCAACACGCAACCCATTATATATCCACGGAAAAGAAACCAGAGGAAGTGGATGTACCAGGCAGCCGGGAGGAAACCGAAAAGCTCAAAACAGGAGCAAGAAGTGAATTAAGTATGCCAAACCCTCTCCACAGAGGAAAAAAGAACAAGAAAAGGAGGGAAAAGAGGGGGAAAGGCTTAAAGCAAACTAAAGACGCCAGCTTCATTCAAACAAACTGGGACATAAGGCAACAGAGAAAAGACACTGAAGACAGAGAAAATCGACACATAACTGAAGACAGAGAAAATTAAAGCAGAAAAGAAACAGATTGTAACATTTTGGTAATGTGTAATATTGACAGGTCTAAAAAAATACGATTAGATAATGTCTCAGAGTAGAGATGTTTGCTGTTTTGAAGATAAATACGATTGGAAGAATGTGTTATTTTTGAACTAGGTAGAATTGCATACCTTTTAGTAATTTGGACTATGGATTGATCGTGTATGTTTTTCCTTTTGCCTAAATATGAGAGTTGTAGAACAGGAGAGGGACGGTATAGATAATGGGGAGCTATAATATCGCAAGTTATCTATAGCCTGGTCTCCTGCTGTAATGTAAGGGATAGACTAAATATCCTAGTTTGTATTATGTGCTGCCAAGAATCTATGTTCAGGAATTCAATTGTGGGACTGAGAAATCGGCTGATAAGATAGGATAGCGGAAATGTGATAGCGATGTTAATTATTCTAGCAGAAAAAAATATCTGAAGTAAGTAAACTGACCAGAAACAAATGGATGAAAGTTTAAGTTGGCTAGGTTATAGGCAATAGGAAGTAGGAATTGCCATATAGGATAAAGGAGAATGTACAGAAAGCATGTATTTATCGATAAGTTGAGCAGAGTGGTATGGAAAGATTTCAGTTACTATATTGGTGGACTGTTGGTGGTGGTTGTTTTGGGTGCGTTTGTGTTGGTGTTTGTGTTTACAGTTGTAAAACTCAATAAAGATATATATATTAAAAAAAAAGAAATTTCAGCATCCATTTCAAGATTGCTAGGTGCACTCGAGCCCTTAGTGATGGAATAACTGTTTCTGCCCTCGTTAATGCCGCAGGAAAACCTTTGGACAGCGCCAATAACTGCCTAAGGAAAAGATTTTGCACTGTCTCCAGGCCGGTCAATATTTGCTCCATCCAACCCCAAAGTTCTATTCTGTACAACAGATGAGATACTACTTTGGTGATAAAGAGCTTAACAGCTGGATCTATTAAAAAGCCCCCTTTAGTATGATAAAATCTCAAAATTACTCCCAGTAGCTTATTTGCTGTTGATTTGATGGAGGCTACATGGGCATTCCAATTCAATGTTTAGCTAAATGTTAGACCCAATTATTTGTAGATCTTACATTGTTCTATTGGGACACCTTGGATATTCCATACATGTTTTTGGGTTTTTTACGGAATACCACCACCTTGGTTTTGGAGTAATTAATAGATAGCCTCTCTTCCTTACAATAATCTCCCAAACTATCTAAGAGTCTGTTTAGACCAATTCTTGTTAGAGAGAATAGAACCATGTCATCTGCATAAAGCAGTAAATATATTTTTTGTTGACCCAACTTAGGTGGTACAAAGTCTGGACTGCTTAGTTTGGGGACAATGTCATTTATATATAAATTAAAAAGTGTAGGAGCTAGTACATAGTCCTGCTTTACTCCCTTTCCTGTAGGAATTTCTGTGGTTAAAGAGCCAGAGGTGCCTACTCTCATCCTTGCATAGGTATCTTCATGGAGTTGTCTCAGTAGCCTAAAGTCTCTCTCTGTCAATCAAATCGAAGGCCGATGCCAGATCGACAAACACTGCATACAGAGCTTTAGTAGGGCCTGACATTGCTAATTTGGCCAGTTGGTAAAGGGTATAGCAGTGGTTTATTGTCCCTAGACCTTTCCTAAAACCTGCTTGATGAGGCTGTATAAAACTATTGTCGAGGATCCAGTCCTCTAATTTCCTAAGCAGGTACTCCCCATATAGTTTGGACGCCGTGTCTAAGAGGTTTATAGGACGATAGTTTTGGGACCACAAACTAAATTGGTCCCAACAATTAATTTGGGACCACAAAACTAAATTTCCACCCTAAAGGGAACGTGCCTGAATTGTTGATTTGGGTAAATAGCTTGGTCAATACCGGGATCCACCATCGAGGGAAGGACCTTCTGAGGTCATTTAGAATCAAGTCCTCCCCTGGGGATTTCCCAGAGACTGGGGTAGAAATAAGACTTTCAATTTCAGAAACTGCTACTGGGGGCCATTCAGGTAAAGGTGCCCAGTCAAGAGGGTGGCTCTTGTTTTGGCTCCAACATGTATTAGGTTCAAAGGGGATTCATAGGCTTTAGAGAAGTACTCCAGATTCTTCCTTGCAGCTTCTAAGATAGTAGCCTTTGCTTTAATATCTTTCAGCTCAGCAAGAATGTCCGGAGTTAGTGTAGGCGAGCCTGTTTGTGGTAGTTTCAGCCGATAAGCTTGGCTAATTGGTGCAGCTGGCAGTTGCAATAATTTCTGGAGCCACAGGAATACTTCTTTTTAATTAGATTCTTATATTGTGTTCTTAAGAGGAGGTTGAGGGGGTACATGATTGATCTCTTTAAGTATCTGAAAGGCTGTCGCTTACAGGAGGGCAGGAAACTGTTCTTGGCAGCAGAGGATTGGACTCGCAATAATGGGTTTAAATTAAGGGCGGGAAGGTACCGGCTGGATATTAGGAAAACATTTTTTACAATAAGAGCAGTTGAGCCATGGAATCAGCTGCCTAGGGAGATGATGAGCTCACCCTCACTGGCAGTCTTTAAGCAGCAGCTGGACAAACACTTGTCAGGGATGCTCTAGGCTGATCCTACATTGAGCAGGGGGTTGGACTAGATGGCCTGTGTGGCCCCCTTCCTACTCTATGGTTCTATGTGTACCCAAACCATTAGAAGTATACTGAGCACCCATGAAAAAGAGGCCTTCACCTAGCAGTGTCATGGCTATCAAACTCCCTTGAAAGGGAAATTGTCTTGTTCCATTCTTGCTGGCATTACATTATTTGCCTGTAATGATACCTTATACTGTGGTATTTATTGTTTATATCGCTGCTTAATGGTTGTGCTGGTCCTCATCTCATTTAATGGTACTGAATATTACTAATGTTGGTTTTTATGATATGGTAAGAGGTGATGTAGTGTTGGAAAGTACCATCAAGTTGAAGTAGACTTATGGCAAATTCATAGGATTTTCAAGGCAAGTGATGAACAGAGGTGGTTTGCCATTCCCTGCCTCTCTGCATAGCAGCCCTGAACTTCTTTGGTGGTCTCCTATCCAAGTACTAACTAGGACCAACCCTTATTGGCCTCCAAGATCTGACAAGATCACACTAGCTTGGGCCATCCAGGTCAGGGCAAGAGATGATATAGGGGCTGCTTATTAGCGGATGACTTTTCAATTGTAATTGTATACCTGTATCTTGTAATAAGTTCTGAATGTTGATTTTAAGGATTCTAGATGTGAATTATTTTAATAAATAACTGTGTTGTGGGAGACACAAAAATATAGTTGTAGGTTCAGATAAATAGTGGATGCATTAGTAAAAACGTACACATCTGTCTACCCCACAGGGTCATACTTATTCTGCAGTCACAGTGCATAAGGGTAGGAACTGTTATGTGACACAAAAATCAACATCCCAGGTATAATGTTGTCACTTAAAGTGGTATTCCGGTAGGTATCTTGGCCATGCTGACAAAACCTTAGCATCAAGGAGTGGTGCCATGCAGGATTTTCAGTGTATTTGATGCCCAAATAGTTCTTTGGCCTCCCTTCAGATGTGAAATTATGCAAATATATGCAAATATGATTAATTTAGATCCATTTTAGGATTTGAGGGTGGGGTGGCTTGCAGTTAAAGAGAGAATCCACCCTGTCCATAAATAGGAGTACTGTTAATGCTGATTCTCAGTCTTTCTGCTGTAAGCCTAACATTCAGAAAGGTTATTTTTCCAACCATATTATCATATTAAGATCTCATTAAATGTGCCATAAAGTAGTCTACTTTTCAGTTAAATTCCAATCTTATGGTGGTTCTTACAAAACCAGCATCTGAAGCGAGATTCTAATGATTTGTTCTGCTGGGCTTCGATGACACAAGTTCCTCAATAGAGGACTGGAAAACAAATTCTGATGTGCATACTGATCCAGTCTGGAAGGTTCAGTTCCTTCCAGATTTCAAATTCTAGAGTTTATATTAGATTATATCATATTCTCTAACATTTTCTTTCATTTTATTGCATTATTTGTGTATAGCATACAATCCCTTCGCACAATAACATGTTCTCAACAAAGGATCAAATAAGAAAGGAGAAGAAAACATTCCTATGAAAAAGACTACAGAACAGAAACAAAAAATTGTTGGGTTTAGCAGCAGGCGTTTGAGAAAGAAAAGTAACTCATACAGTGATCTGTGGAAAATACATAAAGTAGTTGGATTTTCAGGACAAAGGGCTCCTGCCTCAATGCCAGCACTATCCAAGTCCAATGAATGAATCAATACCTCCATTCGTAGCCATGACAACCATACAGAACAAGTAATCTAAACATGCACGGTATACACAGTATTGATTTTCAGCGTCAGACAATAAGGCCCCTTTAGTGTCCAAACATGGATGAAAAGAACTTCTTGTTGAAAGCAAAATCCTGTAAACCAGTGAAGTGATATTGGCAAAGGCAGAAAAACACAAAGAGCTCACCCCCAACTACAGAAGTACCTTCCAGCGAGAGTTTGCACTTAGATAATTAAGACAAACAACAGTTCGAGTCGTGTTCATTAGGATTCCTTGTTATTTTCTGACAACCAATTAGCCATGGTCAAGAAAAATGCCCATTCCTGGCCTTTTTTATTGTTAGCATCTGACTCGATACAAGGTAACTGTAGTTATAATGCAGATAACAGAGTGCTATAATGATGTTTAATAATAACTGTTTGGTGACCTCCACACCAGAGAACTGTATGTGCCTCTGTCCTTAGGGATGAAATTACTTGATTAGCGACATAAATACACACTACAAGCAGCTGAAGCAGAGTCTCAGCAAAGCAGAGTAGGTGATCACCTGAAAATAGGCATAGAAGAAAATAGGAGGCACTATAAATGGTTGGAGTAAATCGCTCAACCTCCCATAAATAAAGCTGCATAAGGTACATCAGCAATGAGAAAACTAAAGGAAACCCCATGGGATTCAAGTAAATCCTGGCTGGTGGCATATGGGATGGGCACATCCTGGGAACAAAGGTATTTAAAACTGATCTTAAATTTCCAAAGCACTGGGCTGGTAAAACTAGTTTCAAACCCCTGTGACAAAAGACACAGAAAGGATCATCTGCTTAGAAAAGCATCCCACCCAATAGTACTTTGCTTTACTTTATTTTCCTTTTCTGTCTTAAATATCAAACCTCATTTAAATGTATAGTTTTAGTTTTTATTTGGGGCAGCTGGGAAAACCTGAGCATCATTCACATGAGGAGCTCCACACAATTTCCCTTTTTTGTAGGCATTAAGATCTGCTTTAAAATGAAGGGTCAGGAAAGCAATGCTAGAGAAATCCAAGCTTGAAAAATTGCCACACAGGTCAGGAAAGAATAGTCCCAGAAAGCTTTGCAGCAGTGTACTTGCCAAGGAAGAGGCCAGGCCAGAGAGAATAATATATAATAGAGAGACACAACAGTGAAGAAGCAGTCCAGTCATCAATAGCAGTGTTCAATTGCTGTCAACAAGATTCTGGTTTTACTGTTAAGAAAAGTGAATGGCATAGTCCAATACTTCAGAAATGGCAAGACTGAAAGAAAGCATTTGAACATAGACTTAAAAAAAACCCGTCATATGTTATTAAGTAAAGCTGCAGAATGAAATCTATATTTCAATATTACATATCAAAATTATCACAGTGCAACTGTGGATCATTTCACAATATCAGGTCCTTGGAAAGCAGGAGCAACAGTGATACATAGGACTACTCGTTCGCAGCACTAGCTTCATTATGCAAGCATGAGAGACATCACTAGTATTGCTACAAAGATCAGTAAATTACGGTTGCCCAACAGTCAGAAGAAAAAGATTGGGTTTTAACCAGGGCCAATTTATTAACCATTTACACTTTTGCTGTGGGGGCAAACACTTAGTGCGGGAGTAGGCCAAGACCAGGAGTTGCCTCGGACCACCCCCTTGCCATACACTGGGTGAGCCACCTTTGCCCTGGGTGTGAGCATCCCTTTGGCTTGCCAGCAGCTGGCCTGGAAAACAGGATGCTGCCCTGGGGCTTCTCCCCCCAAGCTGCGAAACTTTGTAGGAAGGAGCCTAGCCAGGTTGGCTCTCAGGCAGTCATTCCCAGCCCTGGGCTGCAAAACCCAAAGGCTGAGCCTAACAGACCCCTTGACCCCCAACAGGGAAGGTGCCATATGGTACTCACCAGATCTATTCTCCCTTTTTCTCGCACTAACCTGCCACCGCCAGGGCCAAGCCTCTGCTTAGGACCTTGTACCCACCGGGCAGCCTACAGTCACCCACAGCCCTTGCCACACATCCTCCAGAAATATAGTGTTGCCCCTTACAGATAAATATACTCCATCACCCCTTTTCAGGTCAATCAGTTCAGCCCGTATCCCCGGGTGAGACAGAAAGTGACTGAGTTCGCTGGCCGTTGAATTCTTCATTTCCCTGTTTGTCTTCGAGAGAGCTCTATCAAAACAACTGGGGTCGCCACACTCAGCACAGCAATATAGCCAACCACACAATTTGCACCCCAGGCCACCTGCCCTTGATGAGCTCCAGGTCGCCTTTCACTTGGATCACCAGGGCCTTACCCTTCACCAGGCTGAGATTGTTTCCACCCAAGTGGAGCAACAGTACATGAGGCGGAGGACCCCATCTCCCCTCCAACAGCAACAGGATGAGGCCAGGCCACCGCGAGCCCTGTCATCCCAGTCATTCCACTAAGGCAAACTTGCTGAGCCCCAACTATGTACCAATGGGACTCCTTCTGCCCTAGTGGGCCATCCAAACACCATACTGTGGCCACAAATGATGACCATCACTTCTCACAGTGGCTAGCAAGATCTAGGAAGAGAAGACAATTAACTGCAGAACACCACTCCCTATAGAGTATGAAGTGGACAAACATAAGATTTGTAACACTGTGTCCTCCACCACACCAGTCGCTGAATGGTCGGAACCATGTAGCCCATGGCAGCTGCCACGGAGGCCACCCAGATCCAAAAAGAGTGGGTCCCAAACTGAAGCTGACCCAAACCCAGTGTGTCCACGCTTAACTGGTAATCACCAAGAACTGAAACTTGGTCAGGGGACTGGCATCCGTGTGCTAAAACAACATGCCACCCTAAGTCCCTCATCACCAAGTATTGCTGCAGCACCACCACTGGGCAAAGGTCAACCTCTGAACAGGACCCCACCTGAACTTCCAGCCCCTTTTGCCACTGATCGATTTTCGATTGCCTGACTGTGATGTGGACACTGCTCCCCATAAAGTGAATGTCCTATAGCCTCAGGACCCTCCCTAACCCATCGCTACGAGACGCTACCGCCAGCTCGCTAACCCTGAATGCCCCCCCAAAAGGCCACCAGTGCTCCAGCATGACAAAGACAGACCTCATAGTTATTAGTACAGACTGCCACCCTGGCCCCCCACAATCCCCTCAAGACCATGGGGGAAATGAGCTCCCTGCTGTCTGCCTGTGATCCAGCCTTACACGACCAGTCCTCCAGCATCTTCCATATGCAAAAGTCCCCTGTGACTTCACCAAAAAACCCTGCTTTGCTCGTAAAAGCCAAAGCCAAAAGCTTGCCCTGATGGACTGCACTGCCATGCCCACACCTCTCAGGTGCACACAGTACTGCATCGTGTGTTACCAGTATTGACCAGACCTGATGAAGTCCTACCTGCTGAGAGCCTGATCAGTCCCTGTGGCTATGCCTGCAACCAAGCAGTGCAAAGGCTGCCACAATGGGACCCACTGCAGCCCCACCAGTACCCCAGGTGCAGCAGGGTGCAAGCCCACAACCTGGAAGCCACACAGCCCTGTCCCCTCACCCCCATACCCGACAGGAGGCCCCAAGCCTCGCAAAGGTTGGCAGCAGTGTCCCACAGGCCCTATCTCTAAGTGTGCCCTCCCAGAAACAAAAACGGGGGTTGTTGCTGGGCTCCCAAGACAACCAGTGCTTCCATGGGTGCCAAGCAGGCTGAGGCACCCAACAAACCAAAGGGTCAGCTGCCAGACTCTGAAAATAGGCAGCGGTGGAACAGCTGCAAAGCCAACCACAGCCCCAGGTGGACCCTCCTCCAACATAGGGTGGTCACCACACTCCCTTGGGGCCCACACTGCCACAGTTGCTGAGCAGGCTGCGGCCCAGGGTTTGAAGGAGCGGCTGCCAGGCCCAGTGAGCACCAGCAACCCTGCTGCTGTGGCCATCAAGGAAGCCGCAGCCCTTTGTCGCTCAAGCCCTCACCACTGCTGCCATGTGCAATCTGGTGCTGCCCTCCATGTGGCAGCCACTTTCCTCCTTCCACAGCCAACAGAGCTCATCACAGCTCCGATCACGTCATGCAAAGAGGAGGAGGTGGGGTGGAGCTGCCTTAAAAACCCTGGTGGCTCCACCCCTGTGCCAGGATGCTGCAAGTATTGAATGTCCCCCCAGCCTCCTCCTCCTTCCAGGGAGGCAAAAACAGCCCCCACTATGATAGCCTCTTTGACGCTCTGCAGCGGTGAGGTCTTGGATTACCAGTAAAACTGTAGCTTGAATGCCAAGTGGTAAATGTATGGTTGCTGCTGCTGTTTAGTATTTTGTGATAATTTTCTCATACTGATATAATGAGCCATAATTGCAGTTGCTAGAGAATGAACTCCTCCAACTTTGTCACATGTTTCATAATGCACAGCAGATTAGTGTTAATGGCCCATGACAGCTGGACACCTGGTCTGTTTTTTGTTGATCTGTATTTTTTTTTAATTTTAAAAGATGTGAACTGTTTTATAAACACATATATCTTTCCAGAACTCAGCACAGAATCCAGCTTTTTCCAAAGAATGATAGCTAATGCAAATAAAAACATTTTTATATCTTTTTACCTGTTAAAGTGACCACCTCCCCTCTAGGACCCTATGTGCCAGGGCCACCAGTTCTTGGTCCCTCCCTATATTAGTGGAGTCTTTTTCAATGCTGATGAAGAAGTTTGTGAAAACTGCCTCCCCCCCCCCCCAATTTTGACTCTTATATAAAGACTAAATTATATCAGTTGGTCTTGCTGTAATAAAAATATGACTGTATCTATATGGATGAGGGGGAAAATACAATACAAAGAAGGACCTAAGAAGTTCTAGTTCTTTAGGCTCAACTTCATATAGCCTCTGACCTGGTCACCCCTCTTCTTTGCAATACTTTATCTCTCTCTTCCTTCTGTTGGTTTTTCTCTGTATATATCTCTCCTTATATATAACTCTGTTTTTGAGTGGCAACATTCCATGCACTCCCTCAGCCATTGGCCCGTCAGCCACCACTCAAGAGTACTCGCGTACCATTGGCCGGGTGCTGGGTCTGCTCCTCTTCCCCGCTCACTCCCCCTTCAGCCACTGTGCCCTGTCAGAATTACTGGCAAACGGTTTTCTCTCTTGACGAAGACGCTTTTCCTGCTTGCCTCCTGTGTGGGACTAACTTTCCCCTCAGTGGCTGTTGATAGGTGTAACAAAATGGCAGCTACCTGTGTTTGTAAGATGGCTGTGGTTCTTTGTTTAAAATATTCCCCCATAAGGTTTAATTGAGCTGTAGTTCCAGAGAGGAGCCTGCAGGGATATCACTCACTGGGTTGAATGGGGCTTCCTCATCTGCTGGCCTACAGTTCCCAGCTGCCCCAGGGCCAAAAAGTGCGGGAAAACAGGGACTGTCCCAATGGGCAGGTGGCATCAAGGATCAAAAAAATCTACACAATGAGGACATGTACCAAAAAGGACTGTTTTACTAACCCAGGAGAACCCCTAGGTCTCCATCAGTGTCATCCACCAGTGGATAAAGACTTCTGTGTTTTGTGTGGCATTCTCTCATTAACTCTTATTAGCCCTCTTCCCTATTTGTATGTTTATCCATGTATTTGTTTTATTTTATTTAAT
>NW_015170305.1:28499-43367 GCF_001447785.1 Gekko japonicus | reverse complement strand
ACCGGAACTACCACCAAAAACGCAATCAGACGCCCGCCCATGCCCCACGGTTTCCGGAAACTAGTACCTCGGAGGTACTCGTTTTTTTACAGCGCATCTTCGAAGTGAAGCCTCAGGTGAGCCACAGGAGCTCTATGCTTCCCAGATGTGGTAGTGAGATCGCGCCCGGAAAATCCGCCTATCTTCCGTCTCTCTAGCGTGCCTAATGCTCCATGTGACCGCAGCTGTAGTCTCATGTTATCAGGGTAAACATTACAAAGAAGACGTTTTAAAATACTCACTGAGAGAAAGCAGCAGCAGAAGGATGAGGGGAGGGCAACAGCCAGAGGATTGGGGGGTGGGATGAGGATGTATTAGCAGGAACAGGGCTGGCAGAGAAGATGAAGAAAAGTCAGCAGCAACACTTGGATGAAACAGAGAGTGTATCCTTTGTGATATTTGCTTCAAGCATTTGTCCACTGCCACTGCAAACTGTCTGCTGACGGAACAGGCAGCTGGGACAGACTTTCCTTTCTATTCTCCCTCATGAGCAGGCAGGCAGGCAGGCAGGCAGGCAGGCAACTGTATCAGGGGCCACAGGCTCAACTGGTTGGGGGGGCTGGCTGGCAGGAAGACTGGGGAAGTGTATGAAGCGGAGAGAGAAGGAAGAGAAAAGGGAGCCTGCAAGAGGGAATGGAAGAAACAGAAAGTAGTGGTTCGTGAGTGGAGGGAGAAGGAAGATTTGGGAGCAGGGGCTGACGCAGTTTTCTTCTCCTGCAAATGTCATGGGTGCCCCACTTCTACACATAACTATTTCTCTACATAATGTAACACTGCATGTACCTGATAAAGTGCTCTATGACTCATGGAAGTTCATACCACAATTAATTTGTTAGTCTTTTGTTCTACTATGCTCATTACTAAACTGCTTTAGTGAACACTTGGCTACTGTTCTGGAATGACACATGGAATCATTTTGATATAGTTTACCACTCTCAGAATTTTGCCCACCATCACAATAGAAGCAACCTCAGGATATGACAATGGAACAATATCTGGGTATGCTAAAGCAATGAATGGGCAGAGTGGCCCATTGAAAGCAACTGGGACAGAATTTTAGATCCTGGACTCCAAAAAGGTTGCTCAGTTGGGACATAATAAACCCTTCGTCTAAGAGACCTTCTAGTGTTACAGACTGTGCCATGAGTGATCCCTAATGCAAGCTAAATTGGCAAACATCTGAAAACTCAGTGCAAAAACACAGCCAGCAGGGTTACCATAATGTTTCTGTCTTGTGGCTTGGTGGGCATTCAGTGATAATTTTATGTGCTTGATGGGCAGCAGTGGATTAAAGGTTATGGCACTGTTGGTAGCCGAAGTGAGACTTCAGTACCCACAGATCCTAAAGCTATGGAGTTTGCATCTGAGAGAACATTTCATAGAATACAAAATCACAGTAGAGATCAAAACTCAGATGTCTGCAACGACTGCCAAAAAGTATAGCTAGCTGGACTGCAAGCTATTCTACAAATTTGAACAACTGAACTTTTAGTCAACTATCCTGCCTTCCACATTGATACTTAAGTTTATTAGCTTTTGTAAAATCTACCCAGTCTATTAAAAAAATATTAACTTCAACACAGTTTCAACACAATTAGTCACAGATTAGAAAATCTGCACAACCAATAGAAAATTAAATGGGAGATGTAAATTTTCTGTGGCAATTCTCTAATCTTTAATATTTAAAGGAACTCAATCAATCCACAGTGAGTTTTATGATACATTTCCTGCTCCTACACAATCTCCACTGAGGCTCATGAAGGCCAGAAAATTGTACATATATTTTATATTAATGTAGGTATTCTCAAGAATATAATGAATGTATTAGGCATCATATTCTACAGTCAGCTAACTATACAATAAACCAGCTTCTCCAGCAACACATATTCTATATTTCTCTATATATTTGTATATTTATATGCCCAGTTTGAAAAGAATACCCTGAAATTTGGGCCAGTCATGGCACGGGGTGGGCACTTTATGATATGCTTGGAATCTAGAACATTCCTAGACATACAGATAAGGTAAAGATTTCCCTTGCTCGAAACCTAGTTGAATCTGACTCTAGGGGGCAGTGCTCATTTCCGTTTCCAAGCTGAAGAGCCAGCGCTGTCCAAAGACATTTCTATGGTCATGTGGCCGGCATGACTAAATGCCAAGGCACACAGAACACTGTTACTTTCCCACCAAAGTGGTACCTATTTATCTACTTGCAATTTCTTGCTTTTGAACTGCTAGGTTGGCAGGAGCTGGGGCCAGAGACAGGAGCTCACTCTGTCATGCGGCACTAGGGTCTCAAAACTACCAAACAACAGACCTTCCAGACTGCAGCTCAGCATCTTAACCCCAGTCTATCTTTGAACATTCATCCAACCTAACCATCTCAGTGATGCTTTACAAAAATAAAACGTTTTCTGGAACATTCATCCAATCTAACCATCTCAGTGATGCTTTACAAAAACAAAAATTGTCTGGGCACTAGCTACATACCTGGGGTTGACGACATAACATACATCTGACTATATCATCTGCAGTATTATGCAGTCATTCCCAGCATGTTATAGAGATAAATATCTCTGAGAAGGATCCATATAGAATGTCTAAAATGACTAAAACAAAGCAGATTTAAGACTGGACTAATAGGAAGTTATTTTCATTTTCTACATGGAATTGATGCTACATATAGCATTGGGGTGGAGTGGGGATCTGGTTTCCATCCAAACAAAACTGATATAGCTGCTTAGCTTCAAAAGAATGTCCATCTGTTCATAAACTTGTGATAAAATTATCCTCATATTGTTTTATCACGTTAACACCACAAGAAATTACTTTCCCGTATGGCACAAAACAATGAAAATGTAGGGTCAAATTATGATTTATACACTAGACAGACTCATTTCGTAGAAAAAGAGCTAAGGGGACTCATTAGCATAACTCATTAGCATAACTCATTAGCTTATGCCACACCCCCTGACATCACCGGAAGTGTGTCCTCCCCACAGCCGGCAGCGACCTCCAGCGGGCACCAGCAGGGAGCTCCAGGCCCCGCCCTCCCGCACCTCACCCGGGGGGATGGCGTCCCCCTGCGTCCCCCCCCCAAATGACCCCTGTATAGAAGTACTGGCTTATCTTATGATACAAAGGATGCTTAAAAGTAATTTACACTCAAATGTTCCAATAGAGTTGATGGCCATAGGTGTATGAAACTAAACCTATCTAATGTATAAAAGTCTCATTCACAATAATTCAGTTTCTGTAGCTATTAACCTAATTTATCCTCTTGATAAGGGATAGAATGGTTCTCAAAAATCCATAGAGAAAACTTTACATACATGGGATGGCTCTCATAAATTTACTCAGAATGACTGAGGGGCAGCCAACGTGTTCCAATGGGCAGGAGACAAAGATATAGGCACAACATTTCAGCTTACTAATAAATAATGGAAACATGGTTAGTTAGCTGCACTACAGGAAATACTACTACCTACCTCCATCCTATCTACCAGGAATATTGGGCAGTGTGATAAGCAATCCAGAGACACAGCCTGTCACTTCATTGATTTCAGTGAACTTAGAAGGACGTAACTCTGCTTAGGCTGGCACCAGGAGATGCCTTGTCAGCTTCCATACAACAAAGAGACATCGACAAAGAGATCTAAACAGTCAGTCATAGACACACCCTTCTACATAGTTTGGTTTTTTAAATCCTCTGGAAAATCAGTAATGTGGGGACAATCCTGACATCCTCAAGAATGTGGTGCCACCACACAGACAGTGTACTCCCAATAGTAAACAAGCTGCTGCATTTTAAACTAGCTTAAGTGTCCCAGTCATCTTTGAGGGCAACTCCATGTAGACCATGCAGCCTCGAAGTTACTGTCATATGGACAAGCGTGGCCAGATTGCCTGAGTCAGTGTAAGGGGACAGATTTCATCCAACATAGAAATGGAAACAGGCACCCCTTAGCAGCTGAGTTAACGTGGTTCTGCAGCAGTGACAGTCTAACGTAACTCCTAAACTCCTCACTGAATAGGAAAAACGCAACTGAGCCCCATGAAATGTAGGGGATGCAGCATCCTCTAAACATCAGAGTTTCTAAACCAGCATCACCTCTGTCTTGTTAGGATTCAACTTGGGCTTGTTCTCAATACATTGCAAGCCAGTTTCATTAAAGAAAAAAAGGAGCCATGTAAGTATATTAAGCATTAAGGAGTTTTGTGCTGCATAAATTAACACTGACCAAAAACCTGTTGGGATTTCCCGCTTTTTAAATTTAGAAAAATATTCCTGTCCATATATTTAGTTCTACAAATATATAGCATTACCAACAGTCCTAAGAAACATGCTGTATAATCTGGTCAGACTCTGAAGTCAGACTCCCAAAGTACCTGGTTTGATGGAACCCATCCACTTCCCTCCCTCAGAGGCAAGATTTTCCCTCCGTTTCTCTTTGCCTTCACTGTCTGAGCAGCTCTGGTAATGGGTTTTATTTTTCCCTTGAAAAAACCTTGTCTGTCCCACCCTATCAGTAAAATATATTTAGGCTACTGCTCAGCCCAGGAACTTGAGGGAAGGGATAGGCTCGCCCTTTAACTTAAACCTTTGAAAATGGCACCTGAGATGCTTTTAAAACTCAAAAATAACAAAAGGGATTTTTTAACATAAAAGAGAAAGGTCAAGTGAAATCAGAGGCTGAGATTACTAAAATTACTAAAATTACTGAGATTACTGAGATTACTGAGATTACTAAAGTAAAACTATTACAAGCACAGAATTTTGTTCTTATATATCAGGCTAAGGAGAGTTACGTAGATCTTTATGTTGAGAGGCTTTTGTTCCCAAACACTCTAATACACTTCATTTGTATAATCACTGGCTCTTTTTTGGTGCCCGGAAGGCTGGTACCCTCTTCCCAGTACCCAACCCCCTTCTCTTTGGAATACCATTACTCTTCTTGAGTGTTTGACTGACTTTTAAGGTCTCTAACAGGCAGTTCCTAATCACACCAGACCAGGGACCTCTGTGCTCCTCAGAGATAATGCTCCCTGTTTGCCTGGGAGGGAATCTTCTACTCTCTCTAGAAGATCTATCCCCTTTCCTTTGGCCTGAATGGGAGACTTCTCTACTACCCACTTCCTTGCCAAACTCTCCCTCCACTTCTCCTGTCTGTGTTCAAACTGCTCTCCACTAATGCTGAATTCAGACTGTGTTCAGTCAAGATAGAAATCTGACTCTGTCAGCACTAAACCCTTTGCCCCCCCCCCAGTCGGAATAACGAGATGGACAACAGTTTGGATCAAACAAGGGCCACTTTATTAACTATATAACAGTTTATTAACCAAAAAACGGCAAGGGAGCATTTTCTAAGTAGCGGAACAGACAAGGCAAGTGTCGGGATGACCAGTCTCCTTGCCTAATATGTGGGCAAGCCACCAACCCCGATCTTGAGCCATTACTCTGGCTTGCGACCAGAAGCCCAGCCACTGGTAGCCTCCCAGGAGCACCTACCCTTGAAACCATACAGCTTGCAGAGAGGAGCTTACCCAAGAGGTTCCCAGAAGGAATCATCATTCACTGCCTGAGCCTTAATAACCTGCAGGCCATTCCTGAAGACCCCCCTCCCCGTTCCCAAAACAAGGAACGGCTTAAGGTGCTCACCATTTTCCGCTTCCTTATCCCTGCACTATTCTGCCACTTGCGAAGTCAAGCCTCTGCTTTGGCTGACGCAGCCACCTAACAACCTAAGACGGCCCTGATCCCTTGCCGAATGTCCTCCAAAAATAACTTGTTGCCCTTGTTTGACAAGTGAATACCATCCTCCCTATAGAGGTCAGTCTTTCCAACCACTATTCCAGGGTGTGGTAAATATCAACCCAAACCACCTTCCATAACTTTCCGGATCTGTCTGTTAACCTTGCAACGAGCACGGTCGATGCATCTGTGATCCCCCAAGTTGCACCATACATGCCGCGGTAAAATTGCGGACCAAATTACTTGTACCCTGGGCCATCTTGCCCGTATCAGTTTCAGGTCTTCTGTAGCCTGGATAACCAGGGCCTTGCCTTTCATCAGGCCAAGATCATTGCCACCCAGGTACACCATCAAAATATCAGGAGGCGGCCCACGCCGTTCCTCAAACAATAGGGGGAGTAACCTGGGCCAATGCATGCCCCTCCTTCCCCACCATTCCACCAACGCCAACACACTGAGACCCGAGAACCAAACGTCATCCTCTTGGCCTGATGAGCGGCCCAAAAAATCATACTGTGGCCGCAGATAGTGACTCTCTTCCATGCCTGCCGAGCCACAGCACCTGAAATAGAACTATTTTAGAAAGTGTCCCACTCAAAACTTGCATTGACGTACATACCCCTTAAAACTACTGGATCTCCATCGTCCAATGCCTCGTATGTCTTTCCCTGAATACCCCATGGCAGCAGCCATGGAAGCAGCTCCAATTCTAAATGAATGGGTCCCAAAACAGAACCCTCCTAGACCCAATTGATTGAGCGCTCTCTGCATCAGTGCCCAAAATTGAAATTTTGTGAGAGGGGACGCATCTCTATGCTGAAATAATGTACCATCCCTCGACCCCCTGAGGTATTGGCGTAACGCCACCACCGGGCATAACTCAGCTTCAGAACAAAGGCTCAATTCTATCCCTGAACTGGCTCCTCCCTGCCCACGTCTCAGCGCGCTGCGCTGCGACGCCGTTGCCGCCCCGCCTTCCTCCACAGCGGCAAACCAGCCCTTGGTCTCCATTGCCTTCGGCAGGCGACCGAGAGCTCCCTTTTGGACAGGGCACATCTCTTTCACAGTAAAGGCAGGAATCTGACTTTTCCTCAGCATCCAGCTCTCGCAAGACTTTTTTTTGCTCAGCTGATGCCAACCAATCAGATTGCCTGTAGCAGCCTGTCACTCAAGGCTCTCTGGCTCTGTGAAGAATTAACTCTTCACAGTCCTTTAGTTGTTGATACAGCACTTCTAAGCCTCCTAAAAGGTACAGTCTGTCACACCTGGTTTCTCAAGCCAGGCAATGTATAGCAAAATAAACACTTGTACTACGTCAGAAACAATGGCATGTAAATGGGGGGGGGGGTTCCTACACAGAGATTGTGAAAACATCTTACCCTTTGGTCCTAAGCTGGGGCAGTAGGGATCAGTCATGTTAAAAAAAGCCACCAAATATCTCAGTGAGGCAGCATGATTCATCAGACCCAGGCCTGCTTAGGGTGTTAACATGTAGGGAGATCTGGTCCACATCTGTCTGTACCAGAACTTTCTTGGTAGTGGCTGCCATACTGTGGAATGGCCACCCTGAGAATGCCAGGGAAAACCCCATGTTATTAATATTATGATATCATTCTGAATTACTGAGAAAACCGTTCCCAGTAGATGCATAATTGTTCTGTGGGCTAAGCATGGGGTTGAAATTACCAACCCCTAGTCCTCTGAATTTGTTTTAATGGGATTATATGTTGGTTTTTACTGTTGTCTAGTTATTTTAATTAACATCACAACTCACCTTGGCTGCAATCACACACACTCAATAATCCACTTTCAATGCAATTTCCAACTGGATTTTTTCTGTGTGGCCTGGCAAAATCCAGTTTGAAAGTGCACTGAAAGTGGATTGAATTATTTAGTGTGTGTGTGACCGCAGCCCTTGAGTCCTTTCTAGAAAAATGGTGGGTGAAAAATGCCTTTAAAAGTCTATTTCTGTGAGGTGCTAGCATTCCATGCACCGGCAATTTTTGACACAGGAAGCATTTCTAACATGATACATTGTAAAGTGATACATTTCTGGGAGGACAACCCTGAATGTTTGAATTTACTTTGGGTTCACTTTGATTCACAGGGAGGCACAGGCAATGGCCTTGCTATGTTACGCACTCCTATGAATCATAAAAATGAACTTGGAAAGCTGCCCTTGGGGAAGGGGTTGGCAACAATAAGAACTGGAGCCTTGTTCAATTCAGAATCTTAAAATACTCAGGGCTTTCAGAGGGGATGAAGGAATTGCTCTTGGCAAGCCAGGTCAGGCAGTAAACATTACACTGCATTATATGATAAATTTCTGAATGTTTTCCATTCTGTCATGATATTTGATGGCTTAATAGTCTAAGTACAAGCAGCCTAAGAATACATCCATTTTGCATTTTGTGATATTTTGACATGTTGCCATGGTTGTTTTCTATTCATAGTCTAGAAGGCTTTGGGAGCAGTAGATGGAGCTGCTGTTTCAGTCATTGTTTTGTTCTGTTATTTTGCTGCTCTGTGTTTGGGGGGTGTTTTTATTCTTCACTCTTTTGAGGGCCTAGGTTGCACAGTAAAAGAAAGCAAACTAGATTATACACTTCTATCTAAACACATTTACAGAAGGACCTTCTTGCACTCATTCTAAGTCTCTGCCCATTGCTCAAGTATGGGTTTTGCACACAAAAGGAGCATGGATGTAGACACTTGCCTCTGGCTAGAATGAATTTGACTAAGTTACCTGTTCTGAACACTCCTACCATAATAAGTTTTTAGGGTTGTGGCCAAAGGTTCTGTTCCACTAACTGGTTCACCCTATCCCTCCTTTGAATCAAGATTTCCACTAACACAAAGAGACTTGCTCCAGCGGAAGGGGTATGAGCCACTGGCAAGAAGTTTCTTACATCAGGGAAGTCACCACCACTATCAGAAGGGAACCTTTTGGATCTAATTCTGAGTCTTTAACGCACTGCAAGACTCTTTGTTGTTTTTGTTCTAGCTATGAAGTTAATTATGTGAAATAACAGTTCTCTAATTTTTGTTAGCATTAATTATTATATCTACGTGAGCAACAGCATGTTAAGAGTTCAGATTCTTCGAGGTGCCAATCAAACAATCAGCTCAAGTACAATTTCTAACAAAATAATAATTCCATGTTTTGTGTGTCTCAGTAGCAAGAACCAAGTTTTTAAAGTGTCATTAAAAAAAACACAATAGCACTAGTCTTGTATTACAGCCAACAAAGAGCTTGTCTTGGAATATTTATGATGATTTACCACTACAAATTAAATTTGAAGCAATACAGTTTTGCCTGGATTGGCAGAACTATAATTCAACTACCAGCGGCTACTTTACAAACCAAACCCTATTATAAAGCCCCTTAGGTGTCTGGCCCAAGAATGTAAATAGATAAAGCTGGAAAAGGAGAGTTTGTTTTCATGCCCTCTTCAAGGCTGAGTTGATCAGAGCATAAGCTCTAACCTCTGCAGTCACATGGCCACATTTGTCTTCTGAGAAAAATTACAAATAATGAAATGTAGGTTTCCATGTGGGCCGATTCAATAGTTCTAACTGATACACCTCTTTCCCAGAGCTATTTATGGTGGCATCTGTTCAACCTCATAGCCTTTCTCAGGTCTAGATTGCAAATAACTGTTCCGCTAATGGTCGTGCATTCCTCTAGCACAAGTCACCTTCCCTTGATGCAAGAACGTCTTCCACTAGGGCTTCTTGGGTCAAGGAAAAGTGCCTTGCCCCAGAGGAAGGCACCACCATTCATGCAACAGACCCCCAGGAGCTGGCCCCAGGTATATTGCTGCATACTTTTCATACACTACAACGCTTCTTGGTTTTACTGCAATAGACCCCGTTTTAATGTAATGTTCCAGTGCAAATACCAGATACAGCAAACAGGCTGTTTATTCCCCTCATCATCTCATTGTTATGTTGTCTGATTTTACTGATAATAATCAGGAACACCGAAAGAGGGACTAGGGATACAACACTGGTAGAGCCTGAGTCTCCCTGGAGGTCCAAGAATCCAAGCGGTCCATGTGCCTCATTTGGCTCTCATGTAAAAGCAAAAGAGCTGGTAGAACAACACCTGTTGGTTTTGGCTGATAGCTTAGCTTTCAGGACATTGGCAAGAGTTAGAAATCTCTCCAGAAGTCTGAAATTGCTGACTTTAACTTCTTGAATTAATTGAAATAATAGAAAGTGCTATTTGTTCTAGGTTATGTTGCATTTCATACTCTGCTCTTTCAAAACCCAGTTCTGCATGTTGTTCCCACAATGCAGTTGTTTTCTGTAGAATCTTTTGTGCATTGATGCACACTGGGTTTGGGTGCTCATTTCATATGACACCAATTTAAGAATGATGTTGTCAGGCAAGAAAAGTTTACCAGAGTGATGTCACACACACCAACATTTAAACTGGACCACTATCAGCAATACTGTAGAGAGATGTTCCAGTTTAAGCACACTGGCTTCAACCAACTTAGGTGGTTGTAATGTCTTAACTTAGGGGGGAGGAATTGTTATGTACTGACTTACATACTGTGAATCATCTAATCCAAACCCCATGTTAAGCTTGAGCCAGCCAAGGCTCCGTCGGTACGCAAAAGCTATTGGTCGCTTCAAATCAGGGACCAATCACAGTCTTGTTATTCCCTAAGCGGGAAGGAATCTGATTCGCCCTTATCCTTACAATCGGATTGGTTGTTGTGTATATAGTAGGCGTGGCTATATTAGCCCGGTATGTTTAAAAGGAGCTGGACTCCAATGTTTTACTGTTCTGGTTTCTGAATGCCTTTGAGTGCTTGTTCGTTACTTCAATTAAAGCTGAAATCACTTGCTGAATCACTGTCTGAGTCTTTGTTAGCACGATCTAACAGTATGGGTGTAATAGGGTTGCCAAGCCCCCCGTGGGAATGGAGAATGCCCTGCCCCCATGTCCCATTGCCCCAAGCAATGATAGGAGAAAAATTAAGGAGAAAAAAAGCAGTCTTGTGTACTTACCAGAAGTTGACAAGGGTAGCTTGTCACTCAAGAACGATAGCTCTTGGAATCATTGGAAACTCTATGGTAGAACCAGAGAGTTTCAGCATTTCCTAGAGCTAACTTCTGGGGTAGCTCTAGGAATCACCAGTCAGGGCATACGCAATGTTATATGGGTAAAATCTTGCTGCCAGCATCATCAGGTCTCAATTTTTATACATTTTGAATTTAACTTGGACGGCAAGGCTCAACCTGGCTGTTTATCCTTGTGTGGAAAGAAAATACAATATATTGTTAACAATAAATACACAAAAAAAAAACCTAGCAAATCTCTCCCTCTCTCCCATTGCTACTGTTGGTTTCCAGCTATTATAGTTTCAGCTTTACCTAGACATTAGAGAGCCTCGGTACATATTAGCTGTTTCCATTACAAAGGCCCCCTTCATTTAGTAGCCACACCTTTATCACACAAACTGCCAAGAGAAGGAATTAAATGTAACCAGAGTCACTTTCTATTTACAGCCACAGGGAAAAGTAATTAAATTTAATGGAAACTGCAGCTTCTAAATAAAGGCACCAAGAACTTCCACTTCTACACAGCAGGGAGTGAAACTACATACAAGGAGCTAAATTAATCCTTGGTATCACTCCATTGTCATCACTGGGCTTACACCACAAAGGCCTTTGGCCGTTGTGCTCTTTCCTCTGGCTATAATGAAGCGGATGAGCCACACTCTCACATTCTGTCACAGGCACAAAATGGAATCCTGGACAAAACATCGCAGAGCAGCCTAATGATGGGCCCTGCAAAGGTTACATTTCCTCATGGATAGATTTTACCTTGTCACCTGCTTAGGGTGGACAAATGAGAGAGGCCAGGGTATTCACAGTTAGATTTCCTGACTAAGCTTAATGAGGAGAGAGAGAGAAAGAGGCTACCAGAGGAATTAAATCTTCTCGCTTCCTAGCCAATACAATCAGGCAAGAGACATTTTCCATATGCTAGGAGAGCTCAGATATGCTCCTCCAGGAAATTAAACTAACTATTTTGTTGAATCTCCAGCAGAAGATGCAATTAAAATTAGATTAAAAACAACCCCCCAAAAGCCCAAGGCGTTCTCACCTCTGTAAGAATACATGTCTGACTGCCAGAATAAACCTGAAGAGAAAACAGACTCTCAGTTTCTACAGAGAATTATCTGTACCATTATTGTTATTTAGCTATCATCAGAAACAATTCTGCAAATAAAAAGGCTTATGCTAGTGACATGGAATTGGGAGAAGGGGAGTAGATTGGGTAAATTATTAAATAACTGTGATGAAAGAAATGCAGTCCCCCCCACACACACACACATCGATATGCCATTTGCATTGGCCTATAAGTATTTTTAAAATAATAAAACAGATTTGCTCTGAAGGGACTATATGTGGCCTTATTATGTGAAATTTCAAATTATGTTTGGCACTTTAAAAGAAAGAAGATACTCTTTTTACAACACCTGACAGCCCTATACTGCAGTGATTGCTTGGAAGTCCTTATAGCTGTCTGGCAATATAAAATATTAGACTTTAAGGACTCTGAGAAACAATTTGTGTACAATGCACCCCTAGGGTTGCCAGCCTCCCGGTGGTTAGCAACAAAAGTGAGAAACATGGATGAAGTGAATATAAAAAAAGGAAAAATCCTCTATATCAAGAAACCTCCATAAATACTCAAAGACAAATTATTTACATAATCAAGATTTCAATACAAATCTTGAAATCCATATAAATAAATAGTGCAAATAGGGAAAGGTGCAAGAAGGGAAAGATCCAAGTTCATGAGTCACAGAACAAGGGATTCAATTGCAAATTACCAATCCAAAAGTCCACTCATCAGTACACCAATGGTACTTGAGGTGAGTAGAATCCTCTGTTCCTGAAGACTTAAAGTTCTGTTCATATAGCAGCTCTGCAAGTTTAGTTCCAGCTGATGGGGCCAACCAGTGTTGGGGCACCTCATTTCACCAAGGCTTTATCCAAGATGGAACTGTAACAACTTAACAAGATCCAAAATCAATGCATAATTTAAAAAAAACTTCATGTCACTGCGTTGTTCCAAATGGTTGTGTGCTTAACAGAGATTGAATTAACCACCACAGAACTGCAGATCTGCAAGAACAACACAGGGAGCAAAACAGGGTCTTCAGTGAGACGAGAGAACCAGTGAAAATCTCTACCTTTTTTTCAGAAGATGGAAGTGTTCCTTCTTTGGAACCCCAAGGTTGGACACAAAGCCCAGACCTTGTCATGTTCCAGCCACAACTCATCAGACATTACCCCAAACTAGCAATTCAAATCCTGGCCCTGTGCCAGACTAGCCTGATTTCTACAGTTCCTGTGGCTGCATCCAGTCGCTGGATGAGTCCTTGCAGGGCCCTCTTTGTCTCTACCCACTGGCACTGCTCAAGTAGCCAGTACTGTTGAAATTAAATTTTTGCAGCCCTGTTTCTGTGAACTGGCATTTCTTCCACAATTATGCCTCTAAAACATTAGCCCTACCAGTGATGTACTTGCATGAGCAGTTGTTGGTGCATGTCAAAGCTAACAACATTCCGTCTCACCAGGGCTGCTAGATAAAACATTCAAAAATTAGGTCTGACCTGTTTTCTTCCCTGAAATGGCAAATCTCAATGTTTCCCTGCTGTTCTCTATTCTTAGATACAGTACTCGTGCATAGAAAGCACTGGATATATATACCACACCATACTATATAATTGGGATGAAATGGAAGGGGCCCCTTTTGCTGTGGTGGGCTTCCATGTATTCATATGCCAATTTGGTTTGGTTTAAAATGTTCTGCCTTTTTTTCTTCCCTGCTACCATATACATCCACAACTACTGTAATTAGGTCTAATTACACAATTAATGGAACCCATGTGTGATTGTGTCACCAGAATGTATAATGATGTACAATTACATAATTACCTCACATAATGGCATTAGGGTACAAAGTATCATGAGAGGAAGTGTGTGTGGGAGCAAGAAAAGGGGTTTTCTTCTTGTTCAGAATAAAATAAATCAGTCCACAGTGTCAACAGACTTCCACAAACAGATGATGGGCCGAATTTCATACAGATAAAAAATAGGTTTCAAGTGCCTTATTAGCTGTAGAGCCTCTTGTGGAATTAATAACTGGCCATTAAAAATGCCCCTTTGCTTCTCCTCCATATGCCATGTGCATGGCTGCCCCAGGGTTGCATTCTCCTGTGGGTACATCTCAGATACCCAGAACTCATTAAGCACAATCCTAAAACCACTCAGGAAACTGCTTAGGATGACAAGTCAAAGATACACTAGAGTTTCTTGACATAAACTGGTGTAGCACCCCACAAATGGTGTGGTAGTATAAATTCGGCACCAGCAGCAGTGTAGGGCCTAGAAATGGATAACAACTGGAGAGGAATAGGACTGAGTAAGCATCCTAAATCCCCTTAAGCCTATGTCCCAGCACTGGCATTGACCTAACCTTTTGCGGGCAAAAAAGTTAGTATAAGCATAAACATTCCCCTAGAACTCAATGGGAATGAAAACAAATTTCTCCCTTCCTGCCTGCGTCCTGCCATACCTACATAACCGTGGTGAGAAGTGTAGAATAACAACCAAGTTTGCAGCCAATAAAAGCTGTCCTAACCACTATATAAACCCCAGCCAAGACATCCATATTTCAGAACAGCACATGTAGGAAGGAGCTACTCCTCTCTGGCCTCACAGCATGCACACTTAGAACACACACAGGGGAACCTTGGTGATGGGAACTCTAGAGGAAAGAGAATACAAACAGCCAATGATCAGAGCAAACATTGTTATAGCATACTGCTAATGCTGCTCTCTTTAGAACCCTGATAATTACTACACCTCAGGACTAGGCACGCTGAATACTTCAACAAGAATGAACTTACTTGAGCTCCTGATGAACTTACTTGAGCTCCTTAACTACACACAGGGGTCATTTCGTAGAAAAAGAGGTGCAGGAGCTCATTAGCATAACTCATTAGCATGACTTATTTGCATATGCCACACCCCCTGACATCACT
>NW_015170305.1:17576-28322 GCF_001447785.1 Gekko japonicus | reverse complement strand
CGGGGGGGGGGCTCTGCAGCTTACCTGGCTGCTTCTTGCTCTGACTGAGGGCTGCTGGGAGCAGGGGGTGGGGCTTGTTGCATTTGCCCGCCTCCTGGGCTCTTTACTGCCGGAGCTCCGCTCCTGTGCGCTCCTGCAGGAAATGACCCCTGACTACACATGAGGAGAATTCCTGATTGTATAGTCTCAATGTTCCCTGGTGAAGTGTGAAACACCATGCTGAGCAGCTTTATACACACACAATAGTCACTTGTGCTATTGCAGCATGTGGCTGGTTTTGCCAGTCCTAGAACTACAATCTCATTTTCCAGGGAAAAAGCAGTATTCACAAGGGTATCATCAAGTCATTAAATGTACTGACTTCTGTTATAAAGCACAGAGTCACTGGTAGTATGCCCCTACTTTTTGCCTGCACAGTCAGATACATCCTTTACATAAATGACATTGGATAGATTGTAATGTCTGTTTTGGGGTCTGCACAGTTAGTGGTGTCTGTCTGAGAACTGATCACAAGATTATCTGGGTTCATGGGCAGACACAAAAGGCACACAGAGATACATCCCACAATAGTATGCAAGGCAGAGGTATCCAGTCTTAAACTTTGTTGCTCAGCCCAACTGTCTGAGTCCCCTTGGTTTGCCTTGCAAAAAGCTCTTTCTTCGAGGCATCCCCCTCTCAGACATGCACACATGTGTGGGAGAGACCATGAGATTTTATTGTGGGGTTTCCTCTACAAGCAGACTGTGGAGGTATAATGGTGAAATGTTTTAACTGTCCAAGCTTCCTTCCCTGGATATCCTCCTATCAAAAGTGGGTTTGTTGGGGGGGGGGGCAGGATGCACAAAGAGGGAATTTGAAGATCCTGAGAAGATCCTAGGAAGTTCTCCATACAGTGGAAAGTGCTTTGCCACCTTTCCGTCTTAGGGAGGCAGTCTGGTATTGCCATCTACTGATTCCCTGCTTCCATATTTGACTGACATGGCGTCATCATTGGCATACCATTCCGTGATTGGTAGATTTCAGCAGTATTGTTGTTGTTGTTGTTGTTGTTAAAAAATTTCCCCCTGCCCTCCCTGCCGAGGCTGGCTCAGGGCAGCTTACACAACAGAATAAAATTCCAACAATACAGCATAAAATCATCTAGATCAATTCATATAAATAACAATGTTAAAACCAGTAACATAATAAAGTGCTAGCAAACATAATTTCCTCATTTTACAGTCAGCTTTTTGGTCTTCTTCAGTTGTCTTGGGTGATTAACTTAGGCAGCAATTGAAGGGTCCAGTGGATCAGGGCTCTCCCACCATACGGTGTCAGTTGTTGGGAATAGAGGGGGTGGTGGTAAGGGTGGCAGCTCCAAAGGCCTAGTGGAAAAGCTCCGTTTTACAGGCCCTGCAGAACTGTAAAAGGTCTCTCAGTAATAATTTAATAATAAATAGATCAGTGTAGTATTGTAGTTTGTATAGGAAATATTGTAGATAAAGTAGATGACCACAAATGATTGTCTGTGTTTATGCCTATGCTTGTGTCTATATTTATGTAAGACGATTGTCTATATCATATGTATAATTGTAGTAATGTACATTTTCTCTTTTTGAAAATAAATAAATAAATATTTTGAAAAAGAAAAGGTATATCCCATCTTCCTATTAAAAATAGTACTCATGGTGATTTACAAATAGAAATTTTAAACTAACAAGACAAAAAGCTGAAACCTTACTAATAACAAAGCAGATGACAACATGCAATCATAAAAACAACAATAAAGGAGGAAAATACTAATAAAAGCAATAAAAACAGTGAACTCTAATCTGGAGAACTGGGTTTGATTTGCAGTGACTTTTGAGTCATGGTATCCTTCTGGACTGGGATTGGGAGGCACCATTTTGCAAGGGTTCTGGTTCTACCTGGAGTGGAATCTTCAGAAGATTACTACAGCACACTCTAAATGGGACTACCGTTGAGAAGTGTTCAGAAACGTCAGTTGGTACAGAATACTGGAGGCAGGATGCTGACTGGAATTGTTCAAAAGGACCATATTACTCCAGTATTGGCCTATCTTCACTGTCTCCCAGTCTGTTTCCAGGCACAATTCAAGGTGCTGGTATTGACCTTTAAAGCTCTATATGGTTTGGGTCCAACATACCTGAAGGGGTGCTTATGAATCTATCCAACTACTGTAGTAATCTTCTGAGGTCTTGCTTTGGTTCCCCCATCTTCTGAGATTAAGCAGGTAGCAACCCACGAGAGGGCCTTCTCAGTAGTGACACCAAAACTGCGGAACTCTTTCCTCAGGGAAACTCATCTGTCCCTTTCTGTTATCATCTTCTGCCAGAAGGTGAAGACTTTTTTGTTTCATTTGGCCTTTCCTCAATGAGCCCTCCTTCCTGATTGTTGTTTTTATGGTTTTGTGTGCGTATTTTAGTTCTGGTTTTAATTGTTTTAAGTATGTGTTTCTGTAGATTTTAATGGTTTTTAAGATGTGATTTTATTATGCATGTTTTTAGTTTGTTAGCTTTCTTGGTGGACCTTATGAGGGCAGAAAGGCAGGGTATCAATTTTGTAAAATAAGTAAAATCTCAGTGGCTCTCACCACATCCTTTAGCAGTGAATTCTGTAAGTTAAACTATGCATTGTATCCACCAGTTAATTTCTTTGAATATACCACTGATCAAGTTCCTTGGAATGAACCCAAGGTTCTTTAGACAGAGGTCATGCCCAGTTCTGCTGCTGCATGCCTTTAACTGCTGATGCCCTAGACTAATTCTGGGACCTCATACCAGTAGTCGTGTTTTTAAGAGACTGCAGGTTTTGGTCTTTGCTACATCCTATTCTGAGTTCAGCCACAGCACTTTGACATGTGTGTACAATATGATTAAAAGCAGAACCTATTTTAACTACTGATAATATGCATTTCCTGATTTAGAAACAATTGTTCGTTAAACAATGTGCAATTACCATCCCAATTCAAATTCATGGGTAGGAAAGAAAAATTAAACTTTTCATGGAATGTAATATATAACTACTTTTCCTGGCTAGGATTACATTTCAAAGGTAATTAAAGATCTTGAAATGTATGAAGTAATTCACAAATACTACACTTTCCCTCTCATCAGTCTGAAATATATGCATATTCAGGGGAAACATTTCTGTCTTTTAAATAGCTCCAGCAAAAGCAGTAGGAACGCTAGCAGCAACAGAATCACCTTGGCATTTAAAATGAAACTTTGTTTCCTACATCTCACGACCCTGATAAAGGCCAAAATGACTTTTGTTGTGTATCATTGGAGTGATAATTTTCCCATGGGGGTGGTTTTCATTTTTATGTAATCTTAGATCATTCTGACAAGCCAGTCTCTTATTTTGAGAAGGTGGGGGGAGTGCCATTTATGACAATGCTTGTTATAAAATGAACATGAAAATTATAAATGATGCTTGCCTGGGAAATTTATTGGCAAATATAATTATGAACTCAAATGCAATACAGCCTTATAAATCACCAGCCTCTAACTCAAGCAGCATAATCCTCAAAAAAAGCTACTGCAGATCTTCAGTGAACCCTTCCCATAAAACTGTATCATATTTCATCACAGGTGATGTTTGTGTATTTTATATACCCCCATGTACAAAAGCACCTTGGGTGTGATGTGCTAAATGCACCAGCATTTACCCAAATGTACAGTATGGTGGAATCTACAAGAAGTCTGAGCTTGATCACCTTATAGATACTGACTTGATAGTAGAAACACGCTCCACCTCTGAGCTATGATCCCTTTACACCCCTTCCAGCTCTAAAGAAAGATTAAAACCAAGCTCTGTTAAAATTCAGCAGATTTCTCATGCGTTTACAACACTGTGGATTACTTTCACTTCCACCTTTGTGGAGGTAACATTGAGGAGACCAACCCAAAGGCATCCAAATTAAGAGGCCTTGGGCACACATAAGTTATGATCTTGTTTCATCTCCTTAGTAATAAATAGAGCCTTAATTACAAGTTCCTCATTTCTGCATTTGCTGGTAGCTAAAACTCAAATGAAATGTACATTCACGGTTAACTCAATAAGCTTAGGTCCCCATGTGCAAACAGAATTTAGTGTAAATATTAGGGGAGTGATTTTTTTTCTTTTACTAGACAATAGGATAAAGTAAAAAAAATGTGTGTGGAAACTTTTCCAGTGTGGCACCTCAGCAGCATATTAATTAAAGTATTTGAAGTCTAGCTTTTTGAGGAGTGTTTAAAGTTATTATTTCCTTCTTGTCAATAAAACTGACATTTAGTAGTGCCTTCTTCCTCTAGCTCCCCCTGTGAATGTCTGCTGGCATTCTAAAGCCATTAACACAGCTGTGTATTTTCTGTGTTTTTATAGAAGGTTTGAGACCTGAACAATCAAGATTATAATTTTACACTCCTGTTTGTTTTACTATTAGGTTGATAACATGATTAAAACAGTAAATGTCACTTTGTTCCTCCAGTACATTATGTCCACATTCTACAGGCCTGTTCATCACAAATTTAATTTTTATTGCCTTTTTTAAGATTTAAATTACTACTCCTCACAAATAGCAGATGAAACATTAACAAAGACTGAGTACTTCACTGTTGATTTGGGGTGGGGTTTTTTTTAGCAAAGCAATGTATGTGCTACTCATTGCTGCAATATCCACTCATCTCAGAAATTAATATTTATCCTTGTGGCATTCCTTTGAGCTAAATACAGTTTTCCCTTCTGCCCTAAATCCCTGAAAAACTTGCAACTGTGCCCTTGAAATAGCCCACCAGCTAGGTATGGTGAAATCCTGGTTTTGTTATCTGGAATAAACAATGGAGAAGGGCAAGCAGTGTAATATTTTGCAGACAATAATACATAGGCCTGTATCCAATAATGCAGTTTAAAAAGTGTGTCCTTAAATTTCTTCTAAAGGAAGCAGTGATTTCCTCCAGTTCCCTTCTCCTGTTGTAGGAAATAGAGGGGACAGCAGTGTTGGCAGAGTAATTAACACAGTTACAGTGCACAACCTGATTAAAGAGTAGATAAAGTTTTATTTAGGAACTAACATACTTGACAGGAAAGAGGTGAGACAGAGATAGGTTCCTAACGATATCTCTAGCTGACAGAGAGAGAGAAGACTGAGTGCGGCACTTCTGAGAAGGAGGAGGAAATTGCCCTAAGAGTAGCAATCTGGAGACAGACAAAGAATGACACAACAGGAGAGAGAAGGTGCTTCCTGTCTAATTGTCTTCCCGCTGCCCCCTTCAAGGTCTTCTTCTCTTCCTCTTTTTACACCAGACATCACCTTTTCCAACAAGCAGAACATCCAGAAGAGCATGGCAGAGATCTGCAGTGAAAAGGGGAATCAATGGAAATCAATGCACTTGCTTAAAAACTGATAAGTGCCCTTAAGTCTTTCGAATCTGGTTGGATATAGATACAGGCCAGGGTCTGGGGGCTTTCTTCGGCTTGGCGGATTTCAAGTTGTACAAGCTTTCACTTCAGCTTTGACTTCATTGTGCTGTCATTGTGTGGTGAACTGTTCAGTGGTTCACCACACAAATCACCCAGTGTGTTCCACATCATTGTAAATTACCATACCCCCTCCTATAGCCAGCAAAGGCATTTCCACAGCATCACTCATTGCATGTGAATAGCTCATGTCATGGAACAATTGAAAACAGTCTCCATGCAATGATATTAGAAGCCATGAACTGTTGAAATGAGGGGGTAAGAATGGAAGACTAACGCAGGGCCATGCCCCACCCTAACAGTGAGCCAATATGGCTGGCCTAATTTCTTTTTGATTTCATATGTTGTCATTGTCATTGATTTTGGTTCACCTCACCAGTGCAATTCTTTTGTTTCCTTTACACATTTTTATGCCCATGTCATTTATATGTAATTAACACAGAAACAATGTTGAACAATGTGTTTGGGGAAAAATACAATGGTGTGGAATGGATACTGAATGTGTGTGGGTTTGTTTCTAAAGGGAGAAACAAAACCCAAAGGAGAATTTTCTAATCAAACCAGAATGAATTTAAAGGCTTCTCTTCCATTCCTTACCACCATCTGTATTAAGTGATAATCACAGCTTCTCAGTGTTCTGTCAGGTCCCAATAGATGTTGCAATATTCAGTGTTGATTCTTTCATTAGCAGAATGCCACTGATTGCAAGATCTGGTGTACAGTGAGCAGGTGAGGGCTGTTGTCTGTGGGCCCTGCTTGTGGACTTCCCTGGGGCATCAGAACGGGTGTTGTTGGAAACAGGAAGCTTGACTAGATGGACCATTGGTCTGATCCAGCATGGCTACTCCGATGTCAGGTTCTTTTACAGCTGTCAACTATCAAACATTTTTCTAGTCTTTCAATCATCATGTTTTGAAAAGAATTGATTACAACTTGAATCGGCCTAACACCAAAGCCATCAATAGAAATATATTGCTTTATTTCACTAGTAAGCATACATGAATTGCCCTACACAAGGCTAATTTTTCTATTATGTTATTCAGCTGATATTTCTACAACTAGTGCTTCAAAGAGACTACAGGACTATTCAAAAGTCATGGGTGGGGGGTGAGCAGGCAAGGAAAAGCAGAATTGTACCCACTGGCCTTGTCCCTTTGTTCGTTTGATATAAGTTGTCAGCAGAGCTTATTGCAGATAAAATATATGAATGAAAAGGGACTGATCATACATTTGCCAGGGTCCTTGATTGCACTAACCAAAGCTACTTGCATGCATTTTGTACAGGCATATGCTCTATTCGTCATCTTGGTGCTTGGGGGGGGTCAACAGTGGGAGGGCCTCTAATGTCCTGGCCCCACTGGTGGACCTCCTGATGGCACTGGTATTTCTGGCCACTGTGGGATACAGAGTGTTGGACTGGATGGGCCTTTGGCCTGATCCAACATTGGCATCTCTTATGTTCTTATGTATGTTCTTATGTTCAGAGCTTATTGCAGATAAAGTATATGAATGAAAAGGGACTGATCATACATTTGCTAGGGTCCTTGACTGCACTAACCAAAGCTTCTTGCATGCTTTTTGTACAGGCATATGCTCTATTCAGAGGAAGAACTTGGGAATGGTCAGAAGATTCTGGAGAAGAACTGAGCTGAGCCATCTTGGACTTATGTTTAATAATTGATTGAGTACCACTGTTTTAATGATTGGATGTTTTTATTATGTATCATATGTTTTAATTATGGCTCGGTTTTTTTCCTTGCCCTTGTGAGCCGCCCTGAGCCCATTGGGGAGGGCAGGGTATAAATATGAAAAATAAATAAATAAATAAATTCACAAGTTATATCAAACACACATAGAACAAAAGACTGGCAGGCACAGCCCCACCTCCTGGTACATGTTTTTTCCATTTAAAAAGTAACATGCTGAAATTTTATTTAACACTGGCATAATAAACAAAGAAGCACACCACTACCAGGGTGTGACCTGTATAATGTCATGTCCCTCTTAAATCCAGAGTCAGTGAGTTTTTGCTTGTCATCCCCATTGCTTAATCATATTTTAAACCGCAGTTAAAGTTTGATTAAATTGTACTACAAATTGCTAAAAATTCACAGGGCACATTTTTTCACAATTAATATTTCCTTAAATCACCAGTTGTGAAACTAGCAAGCATTTTCGAGACTTGTCCTCCTTAGAAATGCTTTGTCTTCACTGGAAACACATTTTTCATCTCTCTACTCTAATTAAACCATTTATAGAGCAAATGACAATACTGAAAAATTGATGTATTTTTAACAAATTAGTGCAAGCAAAGTCAAATTACACATGGCAGAAACAATATGTAATGCTTCCCTAGAAATAAACATCTCCAGATAACTATGCCCAAAAGCTATTTCTAAAAAGTCCACATACTGATAGTGTGTTTTTTAATGAAATACAGAACATTGTCAGAAGCAAGAACCTGAACTTAACAGCTTTAATAACAGGCTTTACATTAATGAACCTAATAATTTTTGAAAAGGGTAGTCAGCCAAAAGAATAAAGAAACCCTAACTGCCACATCATAGGCTGCTGTTCTCAGAAACTAAAACCCCTGACAGCTATTTTTAATGAAGTTTTTGCATTACTGATTCATACTAACCACAGAAGTTATGGACTTCTCTGTTGGGAATATAATTGCATCAAATCATGTCAAGAATGGGAGACACCAAAGATTTCTCAGAATTACTGGAGTTAGCCCAAGAAACGATAATTAAGAATAAGAGTACAAAACTAAAAAAGAAGTATCTGGACTATCAAGAAACGTATTCTACTGAGCACTGATACATTATCACAGTGTACCTTCTGTACAAGAATTCTGTATTTCTCTAGAAAAGAAGGCTTATGGGCACAACAGAACTCCTGGAAGCATAACTATATGTTTAAGATGACCAATGAAAGATTTTCTTTTTGGAGAGGCTGACCTGGATGGAGAAGTATTTGTTTATATATTTGCAAAACTTATATCCCACCTTTCTGCCCTCACAAGGGCCATCAGCTAACAATTTAAAAAATACATGATAAAAATCACATTTTTAAACAAAACCAAAACCCCCAGAACGCACACATTAATGAAATTATTAAAAACAGAGTTAGAATATGTAAAGGTTTCCCTTGCTTGAAAGCTAGTCTACTCCGACTCTAGGGGGCGGTGCTCATCTCCATTTCCAAGCCGAAGAGCCAGCACTGTCCGGAGATATTTCCATGGTCATGTGGCCGGAATGACTAGATGCCGAGGCACACGGACGCTGTTACCTTCCCACCATAGCGGTACCTATTTCTCTCCTTGCAATTTTTTGCTTTTGAACTGCTAGGTTGGCAGGAACTGGGTCCAGAGATGGGAGCTCACTCTGTTATGCGGCACTAGGGTCTCGAACTGCTGAACTACAGACTTTCCGGCCTGCAGCTCAGCGTCATAACCTCTAAGCCACCGCGGCTTAGACATAAAAACAGCAATTAAAACATTTGTCAGGAAGGAAAGATCACTGAGGGAATGGCAAATGAAACAACAAAGTCTTCACCCACAGGTGGAGTATGCAACAGAAGGGGACAACCTTTCTCTGGCCCCGTTCACACGGAGCAGAAGCCACGCTAAATAGACGGAAGAGAGGCGGAGTTACCTGGCACGATCACACGGCAACATCTGGGGAGCGTAGAGCTCCCGTGGTTGAACTGTGGCGAACCGCCGATAAAACGGAGCAAAAAACTAGTACCTCGGAGGTACTAGTTTCCGGAAACTGCGGGGCAAGGGCGGGCGTCTGATCGCGTTTCCGGTGGCATCCGGCGCCCGTCCATGTCCCCTTGCGAAGAAGATTTTTTTCCCCCCAAGTCTCCGTGGTTGCGCATAAGCACTCAACGGAGCATGCGCATTCGTAGTGTACACAAAAAAAGAAACCCAGTTCGCCGCGCCGCGCGCTTCTTCGTTGCGCGCAGGCATGTGTTGTGATCGACGCCTCTCCGTAACCACGGAAGCTCCACGGTACCTCCACAGAACCTCCACAGGAGGTATGATCACTTTACTGCGTGTTAGTTTGCCCCGGGGCAAACAGCCACACTTCTCCCCCGCAGTTTCCTGCGCGTGTGACCGGGGCCATAGTTGTTTATTCACAGACATTTACTGAAGGTTCCCCCCTTCTTTACAATACACTAAACCAGCCCAGTGCCTCTTAGGAACCAGCCCTGTGCCTCCTGGGAACAAAGAAAAGCAGGACTGACAGACTGACTGACAGAACTTGAGAACCTAAGTAGCTTCATGATACTACCTGGCAGCCGGGGGCATTGCCCCCTCCAGGAAATCCTGGGTAGGCTTGAACCCCAATGTCCCTTCCATAGTTTATGCCCCTGGTGACAACCCAGTCCAAATCTCCAAATGACCTCATCCAGAGGATTCATGTAGATGTTAAAGACCATAAGTGACAAAATGGAACTTTGCAGGACTACATAGGGCAAAGGCCAAGGGGTTGAGCAGCAGATCCCCAGCATCACCTTATGAAATGTTCCCTCCAGGTAGGACCAGAACCACCACAGAATGGTGCCTCTCAAACCCAGCCCAGCCCAGATAGGCAGTTCATGATCGATATTATTGAAAATTACTAAGAGGTCCAGGAGGTAGACTGAAAGTCTGATTATCAAATACTCCTTTGAAACTCCTGTTGGAGAGTTAAAGAAGTGTGTGGGGTGGCTGGGGTGCCAAATGAGCAGGCATGGAAAGGGTCACATTCCAACTCCTTACACAGGAAGCTGTCTGTAATGATTTAAAGTTTTAAGTGTGTGTTTCTTTAGATGTTTGGTAAGCTGCAGAAGAACAAGGGAGTGAAAGAGAGGGATGAGTGAGTGAGGTGATGGGTTGGTGACTGAGAGTGTATGGACTGAGCTAAGAAGTGTATGTGGAGAAAGTCGGTCAGCTGTGTTCAGCCAGCAGTTAACAGTTAACAGTCAGTCAGTAGTCTACAGAGCCTGGAAAAAGCAGTCTTCTGATTAGAATCCCACAAGAAGGGGGACCCGTAATACTTGTGGGGGGAAGGAGATGCTCCGCGGGAGGAGAAGGAAGCAGCCACAGGTGAGCCTTCTCCCCTGTTCCCCCCCCCATCCCTGGCACCCACGGCAAGGCCTGACCTCGGCCCGCCAAGCCTCCCCCTCCCCTAGTGGCGGTGGTGACGCCTTGCTGGCTCGCCAAACTTCTCCCCCCTGGTGGCATCATTGGCAAGGCTTCACCGGCCCGCCGAGCTTTCCCCCCTCCCCCCC
>NW_015170305.1:12521-17425 GCF_001447785.1 Gekko japonicus | reverse complement strand
GCAGGGGACACTCTTTTACTTTTGGGGGGATTTCAGTATCCCCCTATAGTTTTTTCTACTTTTTAGATTTTTGTGCACATCTGAGGATCGTCCCAGATGTGCAGGAAAATCTCCCTGCCCCCCAGGTGCCACTGATGTGTGGATTTAGATATCCGCACGCAGGGGACGCCTTCGCTATTAGATATATAGATATAGTGCTGTGAAAAGTATTAAGATTCTAAAGAAGAAACCAGAATACTTGTAGAGGACATATTAGGGACTAGAGAGAGTCAAATCCTTATATTGTATTATAAGACTGTGAGAGGAAGAAGTTGACAGAAACCTGAGTTTAAAAGGGGGAGATTAACTGAGCAAAATAAAATAAAGATTGAACAAAGTACATTCTGAAGAGAAAGGCGAGTGTGTGTGTGTGTGTGTGTGTGTGTGTGTGTGTGTGTGAAAGATTGTGACACCTCAGTCAGACGTTATTTACATACACCCCTTTATTCACTGAAGAGATGTTACAAAACATCTTGAAACCAATAGGCTTCTTGTACAAATAAAGTTTTATTTTGTTTATTGTTAACCCAGAGTCATTCACTATTTAAATACTAGAGTCTGGTCCTCAGGACCACATAGTCCAATGAAGGAGCCTTAGAGCTTTGGCACAATACTATGGGAAAGGTTAATTAATCAGATTGGAATTAAATTCCTGGTAGCAGTGTTATATACCCAGGAGACAGAAATAACAAAAAAGTCTAACCACACAATTAAAACAGTATAGTTGTGACACTGCCTTATACTGAATCAGGCCATTGGTCTATCAGGTTCAGTATAGTCTACTCAGATTGAGAGCAACTCTCATTAAGAAATCTTTTAATATTGCCTACTACCTTATCCTTTTAACCGGAGAGGCCAAGGATTGAACCTTGGACATTCTGCATGCAAAACAGGTGCTCTAACACTGAGCCATGTTCCCTTCAGAAAACATGCAGTGTACAACATGAACTGAAATTTTAGAATATTTATTTATGGATAGTCCCATGCTATGTTTTTATGATACTAGCTGCTTTATAGATGGGCAGGGAGGGTTGTCAGTAAACATTTGTGACAAGATGTTATATATGGAAACAATTTCCTCATTGGATTTTAATACAATTGTCATATTAAGCTTTGCATTTTGATATCTAGGCAAACATTAGTTTGGCCCCTAACTTTCCATGCATACTTTACAGTTTAAACCATACTACTTCTCTATGCCAGATCAATCTGTTCATCCATCCCACTGGGGCAATGGCATCAGGGTTACGGTACTCACCACTACACATGTGGTTAAAGCTATATTCACTCTTGTAATCCGTCCTACCTTGAGATAAGACCATAATAACTTTAAATGCTTTAAAAATAAATGGCAACATACCAGTTGCAATCTATGTTCACTTACATAAAGCAGTAAAGGTTAAATTAGGGACCTGTAGATTCTCTAGTCTAAACTCAAAGATATGGGTCATTCATTTTAGGATTAAAGCAGTCTTAATGGTGAGCATCTCCCAACCCTCTGGCAAGTGTGACAAGACTCATCTTCCTCCCGAGCCTGTGACTAGGGAGTGGGATCATTCCCACAGTCACTCTGAGCCTCAGGGAGAATCTCCAAAGTACAGCAGCAAATGGCAAAAGATCCTTCCAAAGCCAGCCAGCATTTTGGAATCCTGGATGTTGCTGTTGAACTACAATAATTTCAAGCTGTAGTAACTCCATCCAAAGTAGCATGAAGTTTACAGCTTGTGTGTTTTCAAGTTGTCATTTGAAAACTGCCAGGGTCTCCACCATAGTGGAGGAATAGAACAAAGTTTGAGTCCAGTGGCACCTTTATGACCAACAAAGTTTAATTCTGGTTACAAGCTTTCATGTGCATGTACAATTCAGATCTAAAGAAGTGTGCATGCACACAAAAACGTATAACCAGAATTAAACTTTGTTGGTCTTAAAGGTGCCACTGGACTCAAATTGTGTTCTGTTACTTCGGACCAAAACAGCTACCCACCTGAATCGTACTGGGGGAAGGTTACTAATGCAGAATCTCCCTGGTGTCATTCATGTGAAAACATATTTGGACATTGTAGGGTCAAGATTTCAATTCAAACTCTCTCACTGAAAGGGCAGCACTCTCTTAAAGTCACACCTAACCCACTCTGGAGGCTGCTAGAGTTCCTTATGTTTATACAGGCTTGAAGGCTTGAATCAACAACAGCTGCAAAGGGAAATACAGTTAAAGAGACAGGAAAAGAAATAAGCAGCAACTTGTATGGAGAACTGAGGCTGGCTCAGAGTTTATCGGTAGCTGAATGTCTAAAATGTTTGTATTTGCAGCAGATTATCTTTTTTACTGTCTGCATAGACAAACTGTTTTTATTTTTTTGATTTGTAACATAAAAATCAAAAGACCAAGAACCTTTCATTGGTTTGCTGACAGGCAGCTTCATTAAGCATAGAAGTTTCCCAAAACAGCCTAATTACTAATAAAATCAAAACAAAAATAAAACCTACAGTTATATATCTAATGCATGTAGCTGCACACTAGGGACTAAACTACATATTATATAGAAGATATGTGGTTAGATCTACCAGCATATGGGGGGGGTGAGCATCCATTTAATGTGGGGAGGAGTTCCAAAAAGGATCACAAGTAGCCGCACCTGGCAGAGAGTGTTCAGTAACTCCCCAATTTAAATCACCCTGAAGGTGCTGTTATCCTAACAGGGCTATTAAAATCCTCTCACCTAGCACCACCGCTCTTAGCAAATTCAAATCCCCCTGCAGCTCCTTTAAAGTAAAAACAAAAGTGTTATTAGATCAAGTTATGGATCTACTGGACCCAACATCAGCATATGTCACAAGTCTTCACTGGTATTCTGCCTGGAATAAGTTTATCACTGTCATCACTAGAAGCTTTGTTTATACCTAGCTGTTGTTCAGGCCTGTAACACACACAGCAGGGATTCATTTTTTATAGGTTTGAGGTACATAATATTTCTTCTTAGACATCACCAGGATAATTAGTCCAATGCAAAACCAAAGCAGCTCATGAGCAGAGTAAACAGACATAGTCTTGAAGTCCAGATGGAGTGAACTACTGTACTGAAAATCCCAGACAACTCTCTATACATTAAGCAAGGAGACTGGTATTAAGGAAAACAAACACTTGACAGCATATGAGAAAATAGACCAAATTGTGGTATTATTAAATACAAATCAAAATGCATAGATGGGAGTTCATTTCATTTTGTCAAGGGATGTGACAAGTTCTTCTGAAAAGTTTTCTCATTAAAACTTCTAGCTTTCTTCAAAATGTCTTGGTGTTTCTCCTGAAGAGGACCTTCAAGATTCATTTGAATCTTGTTTTGGATGATATCCAATGATAATCCAGAGCAGTGATAAGTCTTACTGAGAAATTTCACTGTTTATGCGATTCTCTTGGCTTCCCCCAGATCTCTTTAGATTTTTTGCCTCAGAAAATTTTGATTCACGTGAAATTTCCATGGGAACTGTATTTCTAGCTCAGGACACAAGGACTACTGAGGGATTATACTGTGCTCTGAACTGGAGGATGTTGGGAGTACAAACTCCTACAGTTCTGAAGTCTTTATTACATCAGAAATTAGCCCCCTCCCTGGATAGCTAGACTTCTCTATCACCCCCTTTTCCAAAGGGAACTAAATAATGCTTAAAAACAAACAAGAAATTAGTAACAGGGAAGCCCCACTAAACATGACAAGTCTGCCTACAGGCCTCATCAATAACTGAAAGTGAAACTGTTCGGCATACTTGGGAGCATCATATCCTGCCAAGAACATGGCATTCACAGTTTCCTTTGCTTCTTGAGCTCAATCAAAAGACAACAAAAATTTCAATCCCATACTCCCCTGCATGAAAAAGTTAGCTGAAGAATATGGAGTTTGTAGCGGCCTCCACCTCCCAGGAGAATTCCAGAAGCAGAAGGAACTATAACTCCCAGGCTTCCTGGTGGGAAATAACATTCTTGAGCATGCAAAAGACTGTCATGTCTAGTGATGGGTGAAGCCAGCATAGTATGTATCTCCTCTCTAGAAAGTTCTCCCTAGTACCTGTTATCCCCTCCCCATTTTCTTTTTTTTAAACCCCCAAGAGGTTTTATTGGTTTTTCAATAGACTACATAACAGAAAATATAGGAAGGGGGACTACAACTAGGGAAAAAGAAAAGATACCCACACTAACTAAAAACCCAAGAGTAGGAGATCATTTCCGTGTTAAACTACATGTTAGTAAATACGTGTTAGTATAACAATATACTTGTGAGTTATTTTTAACTACTGCTTCAATGTTAGTAATTTTAATATTTTGAGAACACTTCTTGAGCATCTTCTTATTTTCACAGGGCTATTTTCAGAGTCCTTCTGCCCTTACTTCTGTCTTCTTTCTCTGAAATCATACACCGTTTTGCTTGCTCCCGCACCCGCTTCCTCCCCAGAGTCCTCCCCCGTTCCAGAGGTAGCAGAGTCACTCGATTTTGTTTCTTCATCTTTGAGTTCTGCTTCTGGCCCCAGCTGTCGTCTCAAAAATTCCTTTGCTTTAAAGATGGAGTCAATCTTCTCTCTTTTATCATTAATTTAAAGATGACACATTCAAAGATCGCCCAGCGATATTGTATTCCGTTTGTCTGAAGAAATGAGATTAATTCTTTGTAGCTTTTCCTCTTTTGACGGATTTCAAATGGGATGTTGCTTTTAATATAACATCTCTGCTCTGTATTCTTGCAAACTTGACTACAATCTCCCCAGGCAAGCTATTTTTTAAATGTAATTAGAGTATACCCGATAGGCAGACTCTATATCTTTTATTATTTCATCCGCTGATAAGCCTGTTACTGGAGCAATGATCTCTCCCA
>NW_015170305.1:4980-11494 GCF_001447785.1 Gekko japonicus | reverse complement strand
CCCTCTCCCGATCTTGGACTGTGGCTGCCTTTCGGTTTTATTTTCCCTCGTGGAACCGCCATGTTCTCTCTTTGTTTACAATTCAACACGTCTGTTTCAGAGCTCGAAAGACTCGCCGTTTCTCTATCCAAGCTCAAGTGAGCCGCTCAAAATGTAACGGTTTCTCTCCCCCCCTTCGCTTCTTTGATCTATTCAATCGCTCAGGAGGTGTCCCTCCCTGCACTCTGCTTTCTCCACAGGGGGGGGGCTTCACTTTACAAAAACAGTCCGTTTATCTCTCACTCACGTTCATTGTTGGTCACTTCTGACCTCCCTCTCTTCCATTGCTATTCTGCTTGATCTCCTGTGCTTGTCCCGGTGAGATTGGCTTATACCCATAGGTCACCCATCGGCTGGACCATCAGGGTGGAGGGAAGCCTCTTTTCCATGGCTTCGAGCCGTCGAAGAGGCTAACCCTCAAAAGCCCTCTGGCTTGGAAACCACTGCAAGGCTTCCGTGGGAGTGCCACTTGAGGTGGCACCCCTCCAAGCCGAAGGTGTGCTAGTCGCCTCCTCGAGCTTTGAGGAGAGCGACCACCATCGCCAATCCACCCACCAGAACTCCCCTCCCCATTTTCAATAGTAACCTTTTTCCCCCCCTTAGAAGGGACAACTGGCGAAGAAGGGGGTCCTCTTTGTTCCCTCAGAAAGTTGGGACATCTAAGATTTTTTTACTCCAGTAAAGCTTGGGATGGGATGGAACAGAACCTAGGGTGAGCTGGTCCATCACTCATCAGAAGTCACTTACCTCTCTCTTTTCCTAAACCAAAGCAGATTGTGAGACAAACAACAGTCTGTGGTACCAAGTCATCCTCACTGGTTCTCTGAAGCTGGAGACTGCTGTATGCCTATTTTTAATGTTTTACAACACATACATGTGCAAGAAAAGGCTCCCCAGCCTGACATCAGCTTTGGTTAAAGCACAGGTTTTGCCCCTAGGGTTTTAGGTTATTAGACTCAAGCACATTTCTGCAGAAGTCTCAAATGGAGCAGATAAAAGGCCAAGCAATGAATATAAAAAGAATAATCTCAACTTGCTACCTGGCAAAAAGGGGGCGATTTTGTGGCTGTTGATTTCACAAATCATTAAACATTACAGCAAATATAAAGAGAACGTTTCCTGCCCGGTTTTGAAATGTAATGTCATAGGGTAACATTGTAATGTTCCCTGTGAGTGGTCATTAGATTGAGCATTACACAGGGGGCTAGTGCATAATTGGTCCTGTGGTGTCATCCTCAAATCGCATATGCAGCTGGTTATAGCTCCAGGGGCAAAAACCGCAAGTACTTACTTTGATTGCTGTCAAAGGCCTTATCTGTGTCCAGATTATTCATTCCTTTTTTTTATTGGCAAGAGCAAGCTACGGTGAATCAGCTCTGAGGAAGGTGAACCCCATTTCCGTTTAAAGAGGCAGGGCGAACGTTTTCTTCTAAAAAGAACAGTTGTCATTCCAAAACTGCAGGGCACGGGAGACTACCTGCCGTGAAATTCATTGTGTGGCCCCTGGCTGATGATGTCTCTTTGGTCTGTTTCTTTGCAAGATGCAGACGAAGAAATTGTGGAATGGCCTTCAGTCGTTCTTTTCATTGATGGGAAAGACCAGGAAGTGGAAGGGCAAGAGGAATCAGAGGAGGGGCTTCCTGTGGCACCATCTCTGGTTTCATTCCACAGAGGCTCCTTGTTGTAGAAACACAACTCAGAGGAGGTCTGTTTCAAACTTCTCCCACACATACTTACGTGGATTATAATCAACTGTTCCTGCTGCATTCCCTGCCTCTCTGCCATCCAGCTCTCATTAATTCCCTGTACCACTGCTATTCTTCTGGTCTTCTGCAAAGGATCCCTAACCCAAACCATCAACCACATCCCAGGGTTTTCCTTTTCCTTCCCCCCCCCCTTCAACTTAACACACTACATAAATACCCAGTGCCTGTTGGCTGAGGAGTGTTCAGACTGCAGGATCAATTTAAATCAGCCCCAGAGCGGCTGATATACAGAGGCCAGGCCTACAGGATTCTATAAGGTTCCATCTTGTCCCCATGCTTTTCAACATCTACATAATGCAGTTGGGAGAGGCCATTCAGAGATTTGGTCTGAGTTGCCACCAATATGCGGCTGACACTCAGCTCTGCGTTGTGCTTCCAGCAGACCGCAGGGAGGCTATGGAAACTGAACAGGTGCCTAAAGGCAGTTTTGGAATAGAGCTAACAAAACTGAAACTTAATCCTACAAAATGGAGATGCTACTGGTTGAGGAAATGTTTGACACAGGAAATGGGACCTCCTGTTCTGGATAGGGTTCTACTTCTCCTAAAGGATCAAGGTCATAGCTTATGGATCCTGCTTGATAAACAGGTGACAGGGATAGTTAGGGGTGCCTTTCACCAACTTTGGATGGTTGTCACAGTGGTGCATGTATGTTATGTACTGAGCTTGTGCACCAGAACAATAGATAGCCAGGATCCTGGAATGGACCTATTGAATAGGAGTTTTAATGTAAATAGCCTATCACGAGGAGTGGGTGTGTGGGGGGTGGGGTGTTTTGCATGCATATAAGCAGGACTCCAGGCCCACTAGAGTTGTCTTAGAGTTTAGCTGAAATCACTAATAAACTATGAGCTGACCACTATACACATCTTGAACCCAGTATATTTCACTGGCGATGAAGGTGGGATCCTATTGAGCAAGCCCAGCACCCTCCAGCACTGCACTGTGCAACGAGCTCTAGTGCTTAGTGCAACACTTCGCTACCGGGACCATGGCTGCCACTCCAGGACACTTTGATGCATTCGACACCAATGCAGAGTACTGGGCTATCTCGGCCGGTTCAAGTTCTTCCTCGAGTCCTCCGGGATTGAGGCAGTGGAGAAGAAGCACACCATTTTCTTCCAGGTATGTGGCCGCACGACCTACGAGATCACCAGTTCGCTCATCGCTCCCACAATGCTCAAAGACATGGCCTACCAGATGATCCTGGACCGGCTCAAGGAACACTTCTCACCTAAGCCATCCATCATTGCTGCCTGCTATGCGTTCCACACAAGGAACCAGACCGCCAACGAATCCATCATGGATTTCGCCACAGCGCTATGACAGATCACCCGACACTGCAACTTTGCTAACCTAAAGGATGCCCACTGGGACCAGCTGGTCTGCGACCTAAGGAACGAGTGGCTCCAGAGGAGACTCCTCGTAAAAGGTGACCCTAACTTCAAGGAGTCCATGGAGATGGCCCTCGCCATGGAAGCCAGGGAGCAGTTCACTGCGGAGGTCTGGCACGTGAAAAGCCCGCCATCACTACGGAAAGTGAACACAGCCACCCACCACATGGACACTTTGGAGGACGAAACCGACAAGGTACTACAGTTCCAGCACCCCGCTTGACACCACACACCATCTGTACAGCAATGCCCGTCCGCACCACCACACACCGGCGAAGCCACCGTACCGACCACATGCGCAAGCTGCGGAGAGCCCCACGAGAGGAGGTCCTGTTGATTCCAGGATGCCACGTGCAGGAACTGCGGAAAGGGTGGCCACATTGCCCAAGCCTGTTGTGCCAAAGGGAACTGGAGGCTACCAGCGGCAACCCCCACCCGATGCACTCCATGGAGCTACACACTACTTCCATCCAGTAGCAGCAGGTACTGCACTTGCCCCGGGACACCCCTGACAATATTACTGTAACGGTGCTAATTGAGGGGAGCCCCTGCACGATGGAGCTCGACACCAGGTCCTCCATCTCTATAACCTCTGAGGACATGTTTAAAAGACTCTGTCCTAAGGGGGGGGGCCTTGAGGCCAGCTGGCTTCACCCTACGTGACTTTTCAAAAAATGAGGTGTCCATTATGGGGGAGGGCAAGTCCTAAGTCCAGTACTGGCACTTCGATGGACTTTTGGATTTGCTGGTAGTGAGAGGCAGTCGTACGAGCCTCATAGGACTTGCTTGGTTCATGCCACTCAGGTTCAGAGTAACTGGGGTGCACCACATGGCCACCAGAAACTTTCAAAGGGTGTGTGACGAGTTCCCGGCAATATTTTATGGGACGCTCAGTCGCTACACCGGACCCCCAGTCTCCCTACAACTCAACCCAGGAGTTCGGCCCATACGGCTGAAGGCCAGGCACATCCCGTTCACCCTGAAGCCTAAAATAGAGGAAGAGCTGGATTGGCTAGTGGCCCAAGGAGTTTTGGAGCCAGTACCTCATGCCCTATGGGAAACCCCTATTGTGACCCCGGTAAAGCCCAATGGAGACCTCTGCATCTGCGCAGACTACAAATGCATGATAAACAAGGCTCTCCAGGACCACGCATATCGAGTCCCGGTGGTCAGCCACGTCTTGGCATCCCTGACGGGCACAAAAGTCTTTGGTAAACTGGATTCAGCTCAGGTTTACCAACAGCTCCCAGTGGACGATACGACCGCAGAGGCCCAGACAACAGTGATGCACAGGGGTGTGCTCTGGATGCGGCAGCTGCAATTCGGGGTCAGCGTAGCCCCAGGAATTTTCCAGAATCTAATGGACTCTCTCCTTAAAGGAATTCCTGGGGTACAGCCCTTCTTCTATGATGTTTTGATCACCACACTCACAGATGAGGATTTTGCCGAGAGACTGTGCACCGTCCTGCAGCGATTTCAAGCCACCAGTCTCAAAGTAAAGCAGGAAAAATGCCTCCTGGGGGTTCCACGAGTCAAGTTCCTGGGGTTCTCCATCAATCCATCCCGCTCCCGACAAGGTCTGTGCCATCATCAATGCCCCAGCTCCCACATCCAAGCCAGAACTCCAGGCCTTCTTGGGGCTGTTGAACTTTTATCATTCCTTCCTGCCTCACAAGGCTGTGGTCACAGAGCTGCTACACCGACTCCTCAACAAGAAGGCCCCCTGGGTCTGGAGCCAGAAGCAAGCCACCACGTTCCGGGCCATAGGAGTTGCTCACCTTGAACGCCATCCTGGCACACTTTGACGAAATGCTGCCCATTGTCCTTGTCTGCGATGCATCACCATACAGGGTAAGAGCCATCCTCGGTCACCAGGTACCCGACGGCAGGGAGGTTCCCGTGGCATACTACTCCTGCCCCTTGTCCTCAGCCAAGCGCAATTAAGTGCAAATAGACAAGGAGGCACTGACAATCGTGGCAGGAGTCAAGAAATTCCATGACTACCTCTACGAGCGGCCCTTCACCATCGTGGCCGATCACAAGCCCCTGCTGGGCATGCTGGCCCCAGATCGCCAGATGCTGCATATGCTATCCCCCAGGGTGCTACATTGATCTATCTTCCTGCCAGGCTACCAGTACTCACTTCTCTACCACCCGGGAAAGGTGCTGGGTCACGTCGACGCCCTCAGCCACCTGCCGCTTCCTTCCTGCAACCCGGACCCAGCCCTGGCACATCAAATCCTGCTTGTCAAGGACCTCCCTGACCATCCTCTTCATGTAACCGATGTGTCCCGCCACAACGCTAAGGACCGTGTCCTCTCCCACATTTTGGACTGGGTGGGGAGCGGTTAGCCCACCAGCTGGGTGGGCCCAGAATTTGCAGCATTCTCCTCCCGCCAGGATGAGCTTTCAGCGCACAAGGGTTGCCTGCTGTGGGGAAGCCTGGTGGTGGTGCCAGCACCGTTGCGCCAGCAATTACTAGTGGCACTGCATGACACACACCATTTTCTCCAGGGGAACTGATCTCTGCCATCTGGAGAGCAGTTGTAATTCTGAGTGATCTCCAGCTCTCACCTGGAGATTGGCAACAATGGCTCCCAGGAGGAAATGGCTTGTTTGGAGGGTGGAGTCTATGCCAGTGTACCTGTCTTGAGGTCCCACCCCTCCTCAAACCCCACCTTCTCCAGGCTCCACCCCTCAAATCTCCAAGAATTTCCCAACCTAGAATTGGCAAACCTATCTCCTTCCCAGCCAACCATCAACCTACCTTTATCTGCTCCTCTGACTTCAGCTTTCCATCTCCTCCCTGCAGCCTCTGCTTAGGGAAAGTATAGTCTTTCTCTGCAGTGGAGACCCAAGCAGGAGGGAAGCAACCTCAGCAGGGTATAATGACACAGAGTCCACCCTGCAAAACAACCATTTTCTCCAGAGCAACTGATCTCTGCCATCTGGAGAACAGCTGTAATTCTGAATGATTTCCAACCCTCAACTGGAGATTGGCAGCAATGGTTCCCCAAGAGAAAATAACTGCTTTGGAGGGTGGACTCTATGCATTCTATTCAGCTGAGGCCTCTCCCCTCCCCAAACTATGGCTTCCGTAGACTCTAACACAAAATCTCCATGAATTTCCCAACCTGGAGCTGGCAATCCTAGTCAGTACTGGCCCCAATGAGTTCCCCACAAAGGCCAAAGTAGGCCTGAAAAGGGCCTCCTGCCTTTGCCTTTTTACTGACAGAACCAAGCTTGGTTGCCTAGCAACAGCTACTGAGGGGAATGTTAGCCCCACAGCAGGAGGAGAAGAGAATTTTTTGACAG
>NW_015170305.1:0-4827 GCF_001447785.1 Gekko japonicus | reverse complement strand
TCAGAAAGTTGGGACATCTAAGATTTTTTTACTCCAGTAAAGCTCGGGATGGGGTGGAACAGAACCTAGGGTGAGCTGGTCCATCACTCATCAGAAGTCACTTACCTCTCTCTTTTCCTAAACCAAAGCAGATTGTGAGACAAACAACAGTCTGTGGTACCAAGTCATCCTCACTGGTTCTCTGAAGCTGGAGACTGCTGTATGCCTATTTTTAATGTTTTACAACATGTACATGTGCAAGAAAAGGCTCCTCAGCCTGACATCAGCTTTGGTTAAAGCACAGGTTTTGCCCCTAGGGTTTTAGGTTATTAGACTCAAGCACATTTCTGCAGAAGTCTCAAATGGAGCAGATAAAAGGCCAAGCAATGAATATAAAAAGAATAATCTCAACTTGCTACCTGGCAAAAAGGGGGCGATTTTGTGGCTGTTGATTTCACAAATCATTAAACATTACAGCAAATATAAAGAGAACGTTTCCTGCCCGGTTTTGAAATGTAATGTCATAGGGTAACATTGTAATGTTCCCTGTGAGTGGTCATTAGATTGAGCATTACACAGGGGGCTAGTGCATAATTGGTCCTGTGGTGTCATCCTCAAATCGCATATGCAGCTGGTTATAGCTCCAGGGGCAAAAACCGCAAGTACTTACTTTGATTGCTGTCAAAGGCCTTATCTGTGTCCAGATTATTCATTCCTTTTTTTTATTGGCAAGAGCAAGCTACGGTGAATCAGCTCTGAGGAAGGTGAACCCCATTTCCGTTTAAAGAGGCAGGGCGAACGTTTTCTTCTAAGAAGAACAGTTGTCATTCCAAAACTGCAGGGCACGGGAGACTACCTGCCGTGAAATTCATTGTGTGGCCCCTGGCTGATGATGTCTCTTTGGTCTGTTTCTTTGCAAGATGCAGACGAAGAAATTGTGGAATGGCCTTCAGTCGTTCTTTTCATTGATGGGAAAGACCAGGAAGTGGAAGGGCAAGAGGAATCAGAGGAGGGGCTTCCTGTGGCACCATCTCTGGTTTCATTCCACAGAGGCTCCTTGTTGTAGAAACACAACTCAGAGGAGGTCTGTTTCAAACTTCTCCCACACATACTTACGTGGATTATAATCAACTGTTCCTGCTGCATTCCCTGCCTCTCTGCCATCCAGCTCTCATTAATTCCCTGTACCACTGCTATTCTTCTGGTCTTCTGCAAAGGATCCCTAACCCAAACCATCAACCACATCCCAGGGTTTTCCTTTTCCTCCCCCCCCTTCAACTTAATACATTACATAAATACCCAGTGCCTGTTGGCTGAGGAGTGTTTAGACTGCAGGATCAATTTAAATCAGCCCCAGAGCGGCTGATATACAGAGGCCAGACCTACAGGATTCTATAAGGTTCCATCTTGTCCCCATACTTTTCAACATCTACATAATGCAGTTGGGAGAGGTCATTCAGAGATTTGGTCTGAGTTGCCACCAATATGCGGCTGACATTCAGCTCTGCGTTGTGCTTCCAGCAGACCGCAGGGAGGCTATGGAAACTGTGAACAGGTGCCTAAAGGCAGTTTTGGAATAGAGCTAACAAAACTGAAACTTAATCCTACAAAATGGAGATGCTACTGGTTGAGGAAATGTTTGACACAGGAAATGGGACCTCCTGTTCTGGATAGGGTTCTACTTCTCCTAAAGGATCAAGGTCATAGCTTGGGGATCCTGCTTGATAAACAGGTGACAGGGATAGTTAGGGGTGCCTTTCACCAACTTTGGATGGTTGTCACAGTGGTGCATGTATGTTATGTACTGAGCTTGTGCACCAGAACAATAGATAGCCAGGATCCTGGAATGGACCTATTGAATAGGAGTTTTAATGTAAATAGCCTATCACGAGGAGTGGGTGTGTGGGGGGTGGGGTGTTTTGCATGCATATAAGCAGGACTCCAGGCCCACTAGAGTTGTCTTAGAGTTTAGCTGAAATCACTAATAAACTATGAGCTGACCACTATACACATCTTGAACCCAGTATATTTCACTGGCGATGAAGGTGGGATCCTATTGAGCAAGCCCAGCACCCTCCAGCACTGCACTGTGCAACGAGCTCTAGTGCTTAGTGCAACACTTCGCTACCGGGACCATGGCTGCCGCTCCAGGACACTTTGATGCATTCAACGCCAATGCAGAGTACTGGGAGTCCTGTCTCAGCTTGTTCGAGTTCTTCCTCGAGTCCTCTGGGATTGAGGCAGTGGAGAAGAAGCATGCCACTTTCTTCCAGGTATGTGGCCGCACAACCTACGAGATCACCTGTTCGCTCATCGCTCCCACGACACTCAAAGACATGGCCTACCAGACGATCCTGGACCGGCTCAAGGAACACTTCTCACCTAAGCCATCCATCATTGCTGCCTGCTATGCGTTCCACACAAGGAACCAGACCGCCAACGAATCCATCATGGATTTCGCCACAGCGCTATGACAGATCACCCGACACTGCAACTTTGCTAACCTAAAGGATGCCCACTGGGACCAGCTGGTCTGCGACCTAAGGAACGAGTGGCTCCAGAGGAGACTCCTCGTAAAAGGTGACCCTAACTTCAAGGAGTCCATGGAGATGGCCCTCGCCATGGAAGCCAGGGAGCAGTTCACTGCGGAGGTCTGGCACGTGAAAAGCCCGCCATCACTACGGAAAGTGAACACAGCCACCCACCACATGGACACTTTGGAGGACGAAACCGACAAGGTACTACAGTTCCAGCACCCCGCTTGACACCACACACCATCTGTACAGCAATGCCCGTCCGCACCACCACACACCGGCGAAGCCACCGTACCGACCACATGCGCAAGCTGCGGAGAGCCCCACGAGAGGAGGTCCTGTTGATTCCAGGATGCCACGTGCAGGAACTGCGGAAAGGGTGGCCACATTGCCCAAGCCTGTTGTGCCAAAGGGAACTGGAGGCTACCAGCGGCAACCCCCACCCGATGCACTCCATGGAGCTACACACTACTTCCATCCAGTAGCAGCAGGTACTGCACTTGCCCCGGGACACCCCTGACAATATTACTGTAACGGTGCTAATTGAGGGGAGCCCCTGCACGATGGAGCTCGACACCAGGTCCTCCATCTCTATAACCTCTGAGGACATGTTTAAAAGACTCTGTCCTAAGGGGGGGGGCCTTGAGGCCAGCTGGCTTCACCCTACGTGACTTTTCAAAAAATGAGGTGTCCATTATGGGGGAGGGCAAGTCCTAAGTCCAGTACTGGCACTTCGATGGACTTTTGGATTTGCTGGTAGTGAGAGGCAGTCGTACGAGCCTCATAGGACTTGCTTGGTTCATGCCACTCAGGTTCAGAGTAACTGGGGTGCACCACATGGCCACCAGAAACTTTCAAAGGGTGTGTGACGAGTTCCCGGCAATATTTTATGGGACGCTCAGTCGCTACACCGGACCCCCAGTCTCCCTACAACTCAACCCAGGAGTTCGGCCCATACGGCTGAAGGCCAGGCACATCCCGTTCACCCTGAAGCCTAAAATAGAGGAAGAGCTGGATTGGCTAGTGGCCCAAGGAGTTTTGGAGCCAGTACCTCATGCCCTATGGGAAACCCCTATTGTGACCCCGGTAAAGCCCAATGGAGACCTCTGCATCTGCGCAGACTACAAATGCATGATAAACAAGGCTCTCCAGGACCACGCATATCGAGTCCCGGTGGTCAGCCACGTCTTGGCATCCCTGACGGGCACAAAAGTCTTTGGTAAACTGGATTCAGCTCAGGTTTACCAACAGCTCCCAGTGGACGATACGACCGCAGAGGCCCAGACAACAGTGATGCACAGGGGTGTGCTCTGGATGCGGCAGCTGCAATTCGGGGTCAGCGTAGCCCCAGGAATTTTCCAGAATCTAATGGACTCTCTCCTTAAAGGAATTCCTGGGGTACAGCCCTTCTTCTATGATGTTTTGATCACCACACTCACAGATGAGGATTTTGCCGAGAGACTGTGCACCGTCCTGCAGCGATTTCAAGCCACCAGTCTCAAAGTAAAGCAGGAAAAATGCCTCCTGGGGGTTCCACGAGTCAAGTTCCTGGGGTTCTCCATCAATCCATCCCGCTCCCGACAAGGTCTGTGCCATCATCAATGCCCCAGCTCCCACATCCAAGCCAGAACTCCAGGCCTTCTTGGGGCTGTTGAACTTTTATCATTCCTTCCTGCCTCACAAGGCTGTGGTCACAGAGCTGCTACACCGACTCCTCAACAAGAAGGCCCCCTGGGTCTGGAGCCAGAAGCAAGCCACCACGTTCCGGGCCATAGGAGTTGCTCACCTTGAACGCCATCCTGGCACACTTTGACGAAATGCTGCCCATTGTCCTTGTCTGCGATGCATCACCATACAGGGTAAGAGCCATCCTCGGTCACCAGGTACCCGACGGCAGGGAGGTTCCCGTGGCATACTACTCCTGCCCCTTGTCCTCAGCCAAGCGCAATTAAGTGCAAATAGACAAGGAGGCACTGACAATCGTGGCAGGAGTCAAGAAATTCCATGACTACCTCTACGAGCGGCCCTTCACCATCGTGGCCGATCACAAGCCCCTGCTGGGCATGCTGGCCCCAGATCGCCAGATGCTGCATATGCTATCCCCCAGGGTGCTACATTGATCTATCTTCCTGCCAGGCTACCAGTACTCACTTCTCTACCACCCGGGAAAGGTGCTGGGTCACGTCGACGCCCTCAGCCACCTGCCGCTTCCTTCCTGCAACCCGGACCCAGCCCTGGCACATCAAATCCTGCTTGTCAAGGACCTCCCTGACCATCCTCTTCATGTAACCGATGTGTCCCGCCACAACGCTAA
>NW_015170304.1:558262-704451 GCF_001447785.1 Gekko japonicus | reverse complement strand
AGAAGAGGTACTCCCCATATCTTCTAAGGTAACGTCCCGGTTCTCATTGTAAGGGGTGACTGCCATTTCCCTACCACCCACCAGTGCCGCACCATATCTAACACTGAAGTGGCTGCCCTCACTCACTGAACAGGGACGGTTTTGACATGCTCAGGGGTAATGTTCCCTCTAAGCTGAGTTAGTGTGAGCTAGCTCACAGTTCTCTAGCCTCCGGCTCACACATTTTTGTCTTAGCTCAGGAAGGAGGGCTCCAGAGCAAACTAATTTATGCAGTAGCCAAATCAATCACTCACAACTTTAATGCCAGTAGCTCACAAAGTAGAATTTTTGCTCACAAGACTCCACAGCTTAGAGGGAACATTGCAGATGTACAGTTTCGTAAATTAACAGAAAGAAAAAAAGTATGTGTGGTGGAGAGAAGCCTGATGAGGCCTGAGCATGTTCCAAGAGGCCCAGAATGTCAACTGGGGAAGAAGGGGAGGCTGGGAAATCAGCCCGTTCAACACCTGGAGAGCTTACAGAACCCCGGAGGGGAATGTCCCTCCCTCCCACAATTTGTTGCAGGCCTTCAGGTTGAGCACACTATTATACATTGCAAAAGGTTCCTCTTGGTCGGGTTGCCTGATCACCCCTGGCCACCGGCAGGGGCTGGAGGGAATAGGGTTGCCTGGTGCAGGCTGGGAATCTCCTGGAGACTTGGGGGTGGAGCCTGGGGAGGACAGGGACCTCAGCGGGGAAGATGCCACAATGTCTACCCTCCAAAACATCCATTTTCTCAAGGGGAATTTATCTCTGTAGTTTGGAGATGAACTGTAATTTCAGAGGATCCCCAGGTCCCACCTGGAGATCTCTCGCTGTTCCAGTTGATCTCCAGTTGGCCAAGATCAGTTCCTCTGGAGAAAATGGCTGCTTTGGAGGATGGAGTCTATGGCATTAGGCCCTGCTGAGATCCCTCCCCTCTCCAAAGTGTGCCCTCCCCAGGATCCACCCAAATCTCCAGGTATTTCCCAACCCAGAAGTGGCAACCTTACATCCCTCCCTTTTGGCCTGCTTGTGCTTTGTTTGTTACTAGGGTTGCCAGCTCTGGGTGGAGAACTACCTGGAGAGGCTGGGGGTGGAGCCTGGGGAGGGTGGGTCGTTGGGAGGACAGGGACCTCCGCAGGGTACAATGCCATGGAGCCCACCCTCCAAAGCAGCCATTTTCTCCAGGGGAACTGATTTTGGTAGTCTGAAGATCAATTGTAATAGCAGGGGATCTCCAGGTCCTACCTGGAAGTTGGCAGCCCTAATATGTTTCCCATAATCTGAATGGTTTTAAAAACAAGGAGGTATCTGCTGTGTTGATTGGAGACATATTAGGAGGAAATCGTAATAATCCTGTAATTCCAAATACAATTCAGCAATTTCAGGGCACAAAATGGCAGGCTGTGGCCTGCATGGTGGTGCAGGACCCAGTTCGATGGCATGCTAGGAGTTCTGTGAATGACACGCCCGGCCTTCTCTTTCCCCTTTAGAAATCACATGAGGAGGGGATTCTATTCTGACCGGGACTTCACTATAAGGGGAGGGAGGCTCAGACTTTCCCTTCCTGTGCTCTTTCCCATATCTAAAATTACCCGCAGGGCTCTTTTTGTAGAAAAAGCCCAGCAGGAACTCATTAGCATAATAGGCCACACCCAACAGCAGAAACTCGTTAGCATAATACACCCCAACAGCACAGTTCATTAGCATATTAGGCCTCACACCCCAACAGCACAGTTCATTAGCATATTAGGCCACACCCCATGTCTTCCCTTGACTTTCCCAGTTGCCCCACGGTTGCGGGATGCCTGGCCAAGCTGGCCCTTAAATGTCTCCCCGATCCTTCCAGGCCTCCCCCTTCTGGCCTGCCTGCTTCGGAGTCACGGGGGAGGGGGGGTTTGCTCTCCAGGCCTTCCCTCTGTAGCCACGAGCACAGACGTTTTAGCTGTAGTGGGCATGGCCAACTCTGAAGCCAGCCGGAACTCCGTTCCTGTGCGTTCCTGCCCCAAAATAGCCCTGCCCCAGGGTAATTAACATCAGTTAAATCCAACCTCCCCATGTGCCACAGTCCCCGTTGGATGCAGTTCACCACATGTGTGATTTTTTTAATGAGTATTTTTGTGTGTGTGTGTTTGTGAGCCTGGAAATCATGGTGACTTCTGGCGACCCCTAGTGGGGCTTGGATGTTTTCAGAGAGGTGGCTTGATTGCCTGCCTCTGCCTCCCGGCCCTGGTATTCCTTGGAGGTCTCCCATCCAAATACTTGCCAGGGTCAGCCCTGCTTAGCTTCTGAGAGCTGACGAGATCAGGCTTGCCTGGGCTATCCAGGTCAGGGCACCACATGTGTGATTTTAAAATTAAAAAAATAAAATAAAAACAGCTATGTGCTCCATTTCTGGAACTTCCACTGTAACAAGTCGTTAAGCCCTTAGTGCATGTTCGTGCATGTGCATGGATTTTATTAATCTATTTCAATATTTATACCCTGCTTTTCTCCCTAATGGGGACCCAAGGCAGCTTATGACATCGTGACAACTTTGTTCTTCTCTCCTCTGCTTTATCTTCACAAGGACCACCCTAGGAGATAGCACAGGCTGAGAATAAGGGTCTGGCCCAAGGTCACCTAGTGAGCTTCCACTGCAGAGCAGGAATCTGAACCCGAGTCTCACCAAACATTGTAACCCACTACACCACACTGGTGTGCACCAGAGTCAAGACATATGCCCCATACAGAGAGATGTTAACACCTGTAGATTCAGGAGGAGGGCTGCCAATTCCAGGCCGGGAACTTCCTGGAGATTTGGGGTGCGGCCTGGGAAGGGTGGATTTTGGATTCTGCTGGCATAAAGTTGTGCCTCAGGGTTGTGCTGGCATAGAGTTCACCCTCCAAAGAAGCCCTTTTCTCCAGGGGAACTGATCTCTGTAGTCTGAATAGAGGTTTCTGGGAGATCTCCAGGCCCTGCCTGGAGGTTAGCAACCCTGGTCAGACGGCTGGGACAGCTGGTAAAGACTTACAGCTGTAGCTGCATGTGTTAAGAAAATATTGATCAGAAAATAGGGACAGTGATTTTCTAGGGAAGAATAAATGAGGAAATTGGGACTCTCTCCATTAAATAAGGAAGGTTGGAGTGCTTGACATTTTGGACTGCTATACTGCTTTTCTTCAAAGCCTTGATTTTTTTTAATGATAGTAGTAAAGCACAGTTATACAGCTATATTAACTGAAGTCTTATTCTGTTTAAGAACCATGAAAGCCTTGGCTCTCAGGAATTTCCCAGATGCTCCGGGAAGCTCCATTTGGCAATTCACACAGTGATTAGTAATGTCCCTCCTAAGAATAATGGGTCAGATTATTGTGGGTACTCCTGTTTAAAACCCAATTAAACTTTTGACCTTCACAACATTCCAACCACTGGCTAATTGTGTGCTGCACTTAAAAAAAAGAATTGAGGGGGAGAGGCCTGCTTTTGTTTGCACCTGTGAATTTTCAAGGGACGCCCCCCCCCCCATAATGAGAAAGTTTCCTACCACTTTCTCCATTCTACTTAACGCAACCTCATCATCTCCTTTTCAAAACAAAAAAAGGGCTTTTAATCCTTTGGGTTTGAGTATGGAAACTGCTTGGTCTAATCTCTGTTGCCCCTCTCCATTCCTTTCCTGGTTCTTATCTTTCAAGATGGGGCAGCCAGAATGGAGAATGTATTAGGATATTTTCAGTCTGTGAGAAAACAAAAAAATGCACGGCATGGAAAGAGAGTTTTTCGCCCACTTCCCAAATACTTAGGGTCATTTAGTGAAGTGGATGGGCAGTAGATTTAGGACAGACCAAAAGATACTTCTTCACTCAAATAATAAACTCATGGGACACCCTGTCATAGGATGTAACAATAGCCAATAACTTAGGTAAAGGTTTCCTTGCTCGAAAGCCAGTTGAATCCGACTCTAGAGATGCGGTACTCATCTCTGTTTCCAAGCCAAAGAGCCGGCACTGTACAAAGACATTTCCGTGGTCATGTGGCCAGCATGACTAAACACTGAGGCGCACGAAACGCTGTTACCTTCCCACCGAAGTGGTACCTCTTTATCTACTTGCAATTTCTTGCTTTCGAACTGCTAGGTTGGCAGGAGCTGGAACTAGAGACAGGAGCTCACCCCGTCTTGCGGCACCCGGGTCTCGAACTGCTGAACTACCGACTTTCAGGCCTGCAGTTCAGCGTCTTAACCACTTGAGCCACCACAGCCCTGATAGCCAATAACTTAGATGCCTTTAAAAAGTTCTTAGGCGAATTAATGAAGGATAGCCTCTCAGCCAAGTAGTAATGTATGGCAGCGAGAGTTGGACTATAAGGAAGGCCGAGCGCCGAAGAATAGATTCTTTTGAATTATGTTGCTGGAGAAGACTCTTGAGAGTCCCTTGGACTACAAGGAGATCGAATCACTCAATCCTAAAAGAAATCAACCCTGACTGTTCCCTGGAAGGCAAGATACTGAAGCTGAAGCTCAAATACTTTGGCCACCAAATGAGAAGGGAGCACTCACTGGAGAAGACCCTGATGCTGGGGAAGATTGAAGGTAAAAGAAGAAGGGGACGGCAAAGGATGAGATGGTTAGACAGCGTTATCAATGCAATGAACATGAAATTGAGCAAACTCTGAAACATGACGGAAGACAGGAGGGCCTGGCGTGATGTGGTCCATGGGGTTGCGAAGAGTCGGACTCAACTGTGCGACTGAACAACAAAACTTTCAGCTAAGATGTTAAATACAACCTCCATGTTTAGAGATACACTACCTCTGGATACCAGTTTCTAGAGGCTGAAGAACAAAGGTAAACTCTGGCCTCTGTTCCTCGTTTGTGGATTCTTGGGGTGAAACTGGATGGCCTCATGGGAAACAGAATTCTGGCCAGTATAGAACACTGGTCTGATCCAGCAGGGCTCTTCTTATTTTCTCTGATGGGAGTGCATGAAAGATGATCACCTGTTTTCTAAAATCTCACTGAATTTTATTCACTTGAAAAACCTGTAGGATTCAAGCTGATGTTTCTAATAAGAAGTCACTAGGCGGTAAGTTTTTTTAAAAAAAAACCCTGCAGATTTATCACATACACATGAAGGTGCCTTTACTGGGCTAGGACATCAATCCATCTAGTTCAATACGATCTGTTCTGGTAGTGGCTCTTTAGACTCTGAGTTACCCAGCCCTTCCATTGGAGACATTTTCTTAATTGGAGATGGAAGCATGAATTATTTAATGGATTGCTGGTATCATGTAAGGAGTGCCTTATGTGTGGCTGCCTTTGAAAATGGTATAGAAACTTCAACTAGTCCAAAATTTGGCTATTATCAAGGGTTGGTTACAGGGATTGTATTGCCTCTGTGCTGAAAGATCTCCATTGGCTACACATCTGTTTCTAGGCCCAATTCAAGGCTCTAAGTGGTTTGGGACCAGTGTACCTGAAGGACTATTTCATCTGATACTATCCACAGTGTTCCCTCTAAGCTGAGTTAGTGTGAGCTAGCTCACAGTTTTTTAGCCCCCGGCTCACACATTTTTGTCTCTGCTCAGGAAGGATGGCTCCAGGCAAATTAATTTATGCAGTAGCCAAATCGCTCGCCCACAACTTTAGTGCCAGTAGCTCACAATGTAGAATTTTTGCTCAGAAGACTCCACAGCTTAGAGGGAGCATTGTTTGAGAACTGAATCTCCAACTCAGTTATCTGTTCCCCAGCCTTCAGTGCGGAGCAGGTGGTGACTTGAGACAGGTCCTTTTTTGTGGTGGCACCTTGCCTTTTGAATGTCCTCCCCCTTGAGGCTTGCCCACCACCTGCTTTTCTTTCTTTTAGGCACCAGGCCAAAACACATCTTTTTACCCAGGCTTTTAATTAGGGGGGTCTACCTTACAAGTTTTTAAGTAGTCTGTTTCTGTTTTATGGAGCTCATGATTGGGAGTTCACAAACCCATTGAGATAACCTTCTGGAAGTCTCAGCTTCCAAAGTGCAGCAAGGGGATAATCAAACTGGTTTATATTATTGGGCTGGTGTACAAAAAGGGGATATTGTAATTTACATGTGAAACACTTTGCCTACTGAAAGTGCTATGCAAGTGTTGTTGTGATTAGTTCTTCTGGTGCTTGGATGTTGTGCTCAGCCACTGGCACAGTGACATGAATGAAGGGAACGGAGTTGTCAAGCAATCACAAAGCAAAATTTACACATCAATGTTCAACAGACTAAAAGTTCCGGGTGGTGTAGTGATTGGAGTGATGGGCTGGGCTAACACAATTTACAAACTTCATCTCAGTCTCTCTTTCTTAGCTGTACCTACCTCACAGGGTTGCTGTGAGGATGAAAGCCGGATCCTGTCCTGAATGAACAAAAATCCTAAATATAAATACACATTGATGGGGTCTGAACTGGCAGAGACTGAGCAAGAGAGAGATCTTGGAGTTGTAGTGGATAACTCACTGAAAATGTCGAGACAGTGTGTGACTGCAATAAAGAAGGCCAATGCTATGCTGGGGATTATTAGGAAGGGTATTGAAAACAGATCAGCCAATATAATAATGCCCCTATATAAATCAATGGTGAGACCTCATTTGGAATACTGTGTGCAGTTCTGGGCACCACACCTTAAAAAAGATATTATAGCTTTGGAAAAAGTGCAGAAAAGGGCAACTCGAATGATAAAAGGGTTGGAACACTTTCCCTATGAGGAAAGGTTAAAGCGCTTAGGGCTCTTTAGCTTGGAGAAAAGACGACTGAGGGGTGACATGATCGAGGTTTATAAGATTATGCATGGGAAAGAGCAGGTAGAGAAAGAGGTACTTTTCTCCCTTTCTCACAATACAAGAACTCGTGGGCACTCCATGAAACTGCAGAGCGGTCGGGTTAGAACGGATAAAAGGAAGTACTTCTTCACCCAAAGAGTGATTAACACATGGAATTCACTGCCACAGGAAGTGGTGGGAGCTACAAGCATGGACGGCTTCAAAAGGGAATTAGATAAGCATATGGAGCAGAGGTCCATCAGTGGCTATTAGCCACAAGGTATAGCTAGGGGCTCTGGGGCAAGTGATGCTCTGTCTTCTTGGTGCTTGGGGGGGTCAACAGTGGGAGGGCTTCTAATGTCCTGGCCCCACTGCTGGACCTCCTGATGGCACTGGTATTTCTGGCCACTGTGTGACACAGAGTGTTGGACTGGATGGGCCTTTGGCCTGATCCAACATTGGCGTCTCTGATGTTCTGATGAACAGAAGGACTAGAATAAAGGACTAAGCAGTAGCTCCACACTCAGAACTTGTGTAGTGATTATAAGCTTATGCCACAGGCTGCCACTAGATGGAGTGAACATCCCTTTAATAGTGTCTAAAGTTGCTTCTAAAAAAAATCGCTTCTGTAATAATCAAGTTTGGTGGTGCAATGTGCTGTCAGAGTAAGGCAGAAATAAGTTTGGCCAAAAACACACAGAACTCCAGATGTGTTAAAAGCAGCCAGGAGGAAAGAAGACTGAGATGGATCAGGGCAAGGGGGACTTTAACTCTTCCCCACACACGTACACAATTTCCCCAGTAGGAAGACTACATAATAGAGAAAAAGAGTAGTATCCAAAGTGGGCCTGTCTTGTTTTCCTAGTGGGACTTAAAGCAGCCTGATGCAGGAACCATTTTCAGATGGAGAGAACAACAGGGGCAAAAAAATTCAACCCCCCTCCTCTCTCTTCCCCAGAGCCCCAGCACCTATTCATATCACACACACACACCCTTCCAGGTGGCTGTTTCTGCAGTTAAATATTGTTGGGGGATCTGAGGGATATACTCCTGGATCCCCAGCATCATGCATCATTTGGCATTGAGTCTCAAGTGGCTCATGTGGTTAAGATGCTGAACTGCAGGCTGTGGAAGGTCAGTAGTTCAGCAGTTCGATACCCAGGTGCCGCATGACGGAGTGAGCTCCCATCTCTAGTTCCAGCTCCTGCCAACCTAGCAGTTCGAAAGCAAGAAATTGCAAGTAGATAAATAGGTACCACTTTAGTGGGAAGGTAACAGCGTTCCATGCGCCTTGGTGTTTAATCATGCCAGCCACATGACCACGGAAACGTCTTCGGACAGCGCTGGCTCTTCGGCTTTGAAACGGAGATGAGCACCGCAACCCTGGAGTCAGATTCGACTGGCTTTCGAGCAAGGGAACCTTTACCTTTACCTTGGGGGGGGGCTATTACTTCCTAGTAAGTATGTCTACGATCATGTTTTCAGAACAGGAAAATAATAAATCTACCCCCAAGCAAATAAAGTGGGAAACACAAAACCTTGCTTAACTAGAAGGCTGTTTAGAGGCACTTGGCCTATTCTACCTCACAGGGCTGTTTTCAGTCTAACCAGCCTCTCCAAACTCCTTGGTGTAATGGCAGAAGGCATTTGTCACTAATATCAATGTGGGCTGGAAAGACCTTTATTTCATGACTCTTTGTTATTTGTTAATTTTAAAAATTCAGCCTTATTCAACTACCATTGTTTTTATGACTGTTTACACACAGCTTGGCACTGCTCCCCTTGGGGAATTATGATCTGAAATTTGCTGGGAGACACCAGTGGGGTGGAAGGAAGGACAAGAGAAATAGGAAGACTCTGTGTTCATCCAGCTATATGTGCTTAGATTTAGCGCGCGGGGGGGGGGGCTCCACAGCTGTATCAGTGGCTTCAGAGGGTGGGATCTCAGGAGGGCTTTGAAGGCAGTGAGAAAGTCATCAGGCAGACGTTTCTTCCCAGTGGCAATTCCGGGCTTTCGTTGGGTGCATTCATTATATTGGGGGGGGGGGGTAGTTTATTTATTTATTTATTTTTTTACATTTATTACATACCCCGCCCTCCCCGCAAACAGGCTCAAGCAGGTTCCCTGGAGAGGTGGCACTGCGATTTTCTAAAGTAATGTACTTATTTAGGAAAAGTGTGTCTTATCTCTCTACTTAAAAAAATAATGCTTGAGGCAGTGTAGGAAAAATTACAAGAAAACCTTCACTACCGTTCCTCCAAGAAAAACCTAAGCAGCCAGCTAAAACAGCTATTTCAGTCTGTCTGAACAAAAAACCCCTACAAACACAGACTGAGTTTTAAAAATTATGCGGCAGGAAAACCAGGAAGAACACCCAACCAGTAAGGGGGGGCGGAGAGTAAAAGTGGAAACAACAACTGCCTGTCAGCAATATAAATTGCAATAGGCAAATAAGGTTGAAAAGATTTAAGGAAGTGCAGTTCAAGTGTACAGAGAGTGTTATTTTAAAGTGAGTCTATCCAAAAGATAGGCATGTTACTTCACTACGCAGATCCCAAATTATTTAGTTGAAAGGGAAAGTTCACATCAGAGTAGGTGTGTGACCTGCTTCCCACTAGACATGGAAAGCCAAAGCATCATATATTTATTCATAGTCCACCTTTCTCACTGAGACTCAAGGCAAATTTCCTAGTGTAAAACTATGCAGTTTTAGTGTAAAACTATGCAGTAAAACTATGCACAAGCGATCCAATAAGCAATGCAATAGGACTAGGATTTCAAAATTAGAAACAGTGCAAAAAGTAGCAGACCTGATATGTTAAGCAATGCAGATAATGAAATTACAAGTAAAAAACAATGCAGCAGGAACAGGATGATCCATAAAACAAATAGATAATACATACCATACACAGCAGCATACAGTATAGTCCCATTGCTTTTACAAACCACCTGTTGTAAAACCTCTGTTATACTACCGTCCTACTCCCTTTGTAAGAATACATTCCTGAACATTTCTGTTTTACGTCGTTTGCAAATAACTAAAGTGTGGGATCCTTCCTGATCTCAGGCAGGCCATTCCACAAGGCGGGGGCCACAACAGAGAATGCACATGTACAGGCAACTATCCATTTTGCCCAGTTGCAGGATGGCACCTTCAGAAGACAAACAGTGTACATAAACCTCTGAAAAGGGACAATCACTTCCTACTGAGACCATGTCTGATACAAAAGCTTAACCCAGCATGTTGCAGTGGTTGGACTAGGAATGGGACTCAAATTCCGACTGTGCCCCAGAGCTCACTGGTAATGCTGTCACGGCAGACTTTTTGATGGCCTTAGATTGGAATACCTATGCAAAGGCCTACACTATGGTTGACTTTGAGCCAGTTGCACTTTCTCAGAAAGGGTTTTTGTGAGAATAAAAGGAAGGAGAGAGAACTAGGTATGTTCTCCAAACTCCTTGGAGGAAAGCTAGGATAAAAATATACTACGTAGAAACATGTTAGTCTTGATGTCCCACAATACTCTTCAGTTGCATATGTGATGATAATTTAGTTCATTTGTCACAATGTCTTGGATGCACCTACAATTTCCACAGGAGCAAGGAGGGCAGAGGGGTTTTGCTGACCCTCCCTCTTGCAGCTGTCCCCAATGATTGCTTCAGTGTTATTAATGAGAGGTCAAACATCTACCCAGTCTTGAGACAAAGGGGTCAGTACAGAATTTATGGACCCTCTGAACTATTTCTAAGGATAGGCAAAGAACAGTGTGTTGAGCCAGTGAAGTGAACTGTTTGCAGAGGCCTACCCTGGCAGTCTTAATAGATCTGGGTACTGGCACAAAATATAGATGCTTCTGAGAAAGCATCACAATGATCTAAATGCAAGAGGGGGAAGAAGCATCCCTATCCCCTCAGAATGATGTCCCCCAAAGTCTCACAAGACTGCCTCTTATATCTATCATATATTAGCCAGGATAGTTATGTGGAACTTCCATACATAGGCAGTCTCGTAGAGGGTAGGGCTACTGCCTTTGTGGGCTACCCAGAGGCATCCAATTGACCACTGAAAACAGGAGGCTGGACCATCTTTGGTCAGATTTCTTACCCATGAAGCCCTAAGACCATTGACTTCCACAGACTTAGAAGGCTGTAACTCTACTTGCAACACAAATCACCTCCATCCAGCTTGCACTGGTCTGATTTGTTCGATGGCTGTACAAAGTCAGATGTGAGTCAGTCATAAATCGCATGATGCTCTGATTCAGGGCCAAACTAGACATTAACTTTTTCAAAGAGCTGGGGCTGGATCCAAATTTTGTTCTCTGCAGCTGCTGTGAAAAAAATAAAACAGAGCCTGTTCTGGCTCAGAACACCACCACAGGGCTCCAGCCTCCCCGCCCAACTGTTTTTCATGCCACAGCAACAGGGGGGAGGGGAATTTTTGCTGTTCTTGGAAATAACCACTCCATTGCTATTTTGTTGTGTGGGAGGAGCAGGACCTCTTCCTCACCCATGGTACCGTTCCAAGCCGAAATGGACTCTGCTTTATTTTTTATGCTGGAAAGGGAGCAACTATTTTATTACCGTGAAAACATCCCCTACTTTGCTTTAATATTTCAAGTTTGCAACACCTTTCCAAACCACAAACAGAGGGAGGTGCCTTAAAGACCAACAGATTTGTTGGAGAGTAAACTTTTGTGGGTTAGAGGCCACTTCCTCAGATGCATGAAATGAATGCTTGAGCCAGCAGATACGGAGGCATGTACTGACACAGAGAAGACATCCGGTTGGGACCAGAGAAATGAAGAAATCCACTCAATAACAGCATGCAAAACTCAAAATAGTACTAGATCAATAGATGGACCATCCACAATTCCTGTAATCTCATTCCGCTGTTTCACACCAGAGTTTCCCTCTGAATTTCCATTGTTAAAGTTCGATGACTTCCAGATCCTCAGCGGAGCGTCCAGGTCTAGTAATCGTGTGAGCGCTCAAAGCCCAGCCGGTGTTCTGCGCAACTCCCGAACCCGGCTGCGGAGAGCCAGAGCCTGGACAGCCGAGAGGTGGGTTACGGTGGAGGAGAGCAGCAACAGGCCGGCACTAACGCAAGCTCAGCCCGAGGCCCGGCCCAATACTACACCTCCCAGGCTGCTCTCGGGACGGGGTGGAGAGAAGCCGTGGTTCCGCCCCCGGAGCGCCTGCGAAAGAAGTGGGAGGGGGACGCTGGAAGAGAGGAGAGGTGGCAGAGACCGCAGCGGGGCAGGCAGGGCGGGCCGGTGGGCCCTCGACTGAAACGCGCAAGACCCAGGCTGCGTGCCACGTGCGTCTGGGCGAGGAGGGCGCACGGGGCGTTCTTGGCGTGGAGAGGTCGGAAGCGCAGCGCGCTTGTCGCCACCTTCCGGCGATGTTGTCAACGGGCGGGAGAAGAAGGGGCTGAACTCCAGCGCTTTGGGTTCCCGCCGTTCGCCTGCCTGCCTGCCTGCTCCGCCGGGGAGCCGCCCCGCCCGCCCGCCCACGCCTTCCCGGAGAGAGCCCCGCCGTGGGCTGCTGCGGCATAACGGGAAGAGGAGGCACGATGCGGCTGAGAACGGCGCGCCGGTGACTGGGGGGCTGGGGGCGGGGGAAGCCAGCCCGCCCGCCGCAGTGTCCCCACCGCAAAGGTTGGGAGGGGGGCTCCGGATCGTGCCATTCGCGTGGAAGGAACCTGCAAGTCCCCCCTCCCGCCCGCTCCTGCGAGACGCTGCGGCAGGTCGACGATGCTGCGCCGGACGATCAACCGCTTTGTAAGTAAGCCGGCCTCCCGCCCACGTTTTTTGTCCGCCCGAGACAGGCTTGCGGGGCTCCTCTGTGCACCGAACGCATGCAGAGGCCGACGGTCTTGCTCGGAAGCCGCTGAGCTTCCTTCGTACCCACCTTCCCAAGTGCACCAAAACGGAATCACCATATCAGGCGCGCGTCCTGAGGCGCAAATATCCCCCCCCCCCTTTATATACTGCTTCCCTGTCCACCACAAAAGCAGTTTTTGCGCTGCCTGCCTTTGACTCAGCAGGTTGGCTGCACTGGCAGGTAAACCACTCGTTCCTGGGGCTGCAGAAAAGGGGCTGCCGGAAGATGGCGTTTGATTGGCCGCTGGCTCATTGTCTTTTGTTCCTCCTGCCCAGACAGGAGCACATGGGGACCTGCAGCTGACTCACCAGGTGGCTTCTGCAGCTTTTGTGTATGTGGGACCGCGAAAGCAATAGTACAAGTGGTTGGATGTGCCAAGTTATTATGACCAAAGCTGTGGCACACACTTGGATGCTTAGGAATTAAAACTTGCCTGGCTGGATCTGGTTGAGGACTAACTAGTTTGTTTGAGAGTAGCTGGCCAGACGGTTCAGGTGGTCACTGATGATCCCCCAATCTTTGGCATCTGGTTGTCAGAGCTAGACTACCTCTGGACATGGGGGTTCCCTTTTGCTGTGGTGGCCAAGAGCTGTTCTGGTGCAGTGGTTTTGCCCCTGCTGGAATTTCCCCTCCTCCTGTGCAGCCATGGCCTGTTGCTGTCCTGCCTTGCATACGAGCTGACCACTGTTGGAAGCAGGGTGGTGGGCTTAGCTGCATCTCCATCTGATCCGGCAGAATTCTTCTAGTAGTCGAGCCTTTCATCCATTCTCCATGTTTAGGGTGTGTGCGGGGGAGTACATTGTCTCTTCTTACAACCTATTTTGCAATTGCAGTTATGATGTGGAAACAGGACTGAACACCTTGTCAGCTCGCTTGGGCAGGAGGGGGAGAATAAATCAAGTGTCAAAAAAGGAGAGATGCAGTGAGTTGCCCAAGAAAGAGTAATGATTCAGGGCCAGATAGTTTTGCCCTGGAAGTTTCAGGCATTGCCGTCTGTTGCTTCTTTCTTTCTTTCTTTCTTTCTTTCTTTCTTTCTTTCTTTCTTTCTTTCTTTCTTTCTTTCTTTCTTTCTTTCTTTCTTTCTTTCTTTCACCCCCAACAGGCAGTTTTGTTTCTTGCAAGGACTTGTTTGATGTAGGCTTCACTCTCTGTCTGGCGATGCTGCATTGCTGTCTGCTGCTGGATGGATTGTCTAAGCAGTGTTGGCTTTCTGCAGGTTTCTTGCCGAAGCTCCGTCTTTACCTTCTGTGGCATAACAAAGGGAGCACCTAGAAGTTATAGTTTAATCTAGGCTTGTTTACCCAGGTTGAGGTTTCTGGAGTTGTCGCAAAGCTCTTGCTACTTTGGCTTTCTAACTGTCTTAAGGTTTGTCAACTTAGCCGGAGCATGTAACAATTTTGTCTGGTTGAGTAGAGCTGCCAGAAGTGTTGCTGTGCAATCCTTTGACATAAGTGTAAGAACAAGTAGGTCTGGCTAGTTGATTTCCAGTGTCTCCAGATTCTGCAAGAAGTGCCTAACAACAGTGAGGGCTGTGTCACCTCACCTCTAGTATTTAGAGAGAGAGAGACTGCTTTGGCCCAGGAGGAGCCTTTTAATAGGTGGGCTTCATAGTATAGGAGGAGGCAGTCCTTCAAGTACCCCAGCCCCTTGTATTTTTGGATTGTATTATTCTGTATCATACGGACTATCAAACTGGTTTGCTTATGACCCATTGGTCTGTGAGCATGAAGTATACAATAAAGGAAACAGGTACCCCAGCCCCAAATCATTAGGCCCTAAAGGTAAGGAAGAGAATGCTGGATTGTGCCCAGCAACAAACAGTCAGCCAGTGCAAATCTTTCCAGAAAGTATTAATGTGATCCTTGTATCCACCCCACCTTCCAAATAATAGTCTGATTGCTGCATTTTGGGCTAGTTTGTTTCTGGACAGTTCTGAAGGGTCACTCCATGTAAAGGGAATTATCTAGCATGGATGTGATCAGAGCATGGATCACTGTGGCCAGATCATTTTTTTTTTTGAGGAATGGCAATAGCTGGTGTATAAAGCCGAAGGCTGATAAAAGACACCATGTGTCACAGAGGAGATTTAGGCCTCCAGCTGTAGGCCCAGATCCAGCAGCATCCATTAGCTACAAATCTGCTCCTTCTGGGGGAGTGCAATTCCTTCCAGCACAGGCTGACTCCGCAGTCCTCGAGCAGTTTTTCTGTTGACCAACAGCACCCCAGTCTTGTCCGGATTGAGCTTCAGTTTATTTGTCCTCTTCCAACCCATTACCACCTTCAGGCACCTATTCAGAACTTCCACAGACCCAGCTGGCTCCACCATTAAAGATATATAGTGCTGGGTGTCATCCATACATCAGTGGCTCCTTATGTCAAATCTCTGGATGACCTCTTCCTCTGTTTTCATGTAGATGTGTGATTTATATACCACAATGGAGAGGGAGCCAGAGTGGTATAGTAGTTAGAGGGTTGAACTAATACTGAGGAGATCTGGATGCAAATCTCTGAGTCAGGAAACTTAGTAGGTGTCCTTGGGCGAGACTCTCTCAGCCTAACCTACTTCACAGGATTCTTGCAGCCTTTTCTCTTCCCTCCCCTTCTTTCTCACCATTTTAGAAGAGCAGACAAAACAAAATGCAAGATAAATGTTTATCCAAGGAAAGAAACAGGAATAATCAATAACAGAATGAAAACAAAAAAATTAAAACCTAATATACCAAAATATCCACTAACAGTTCCCAGAGTAAATGCCTCAGTCTTGCCCTTCTCTAAGGTCACTGAGTTTTTTTTAAATCAGGCCATTTCCAGAGTGCAATAAATATGAATTCTTGCACATATTAATAAAGCTTCCTGTCCAAGGATGTTTTAGGAATGGGTGGGTGGGAATTCTGGCATTTGGTAGCTGGATCCTTGATGCCTTTGTGCAAGTGCATCTCTGAACTAAAATAACATCTTCCCAACGGAAATAACTCTTCTGTGAAGAAAATCTTCCTGGAATACTAACTCCTTAGTTACTAAGCCTGAAAGAATGTAAATGTCTTGTGGTTTTGTTTTTAATTACTACTTTGTGTCAAATCCCCTCTCTGTAAGTAGAGTAATAAAGTCAGCAAAGTGGTTTTTAATGCTTCAGTTTGAAAGCAGCGTTGACGTGAATTCTGAAATGAAAAAACAAAAACAAATTGGACATATTTTCCATGGAAATTCAGTTAAATGACATTCATATATAGACACAGAAAGCTGCCTTCTACTAAGTCAGACCATTGGTCCATCTCTTTCCCCCAGCTAGACTCAGCAGTTCTGTGGATCTCCAATTCTCAGCCCCACCCAAGTAATCTTTTTCTACCCCCATCCATCCTGTCCTGGGCCCCATATGTAGTTTTGCCCCACCCCTACTTCTTCCTTGGCTGTTTCTTTGTTCAAGGCCTTCTCTTTGTCACTCTCTGCTTCTTCAGATCACTGCTTTTTAAGTGGCTGCTCAGCCTACACCGGGAAACTGCTTCTGTCCTTGGGCTTCTGTCACAGCTAAACTGACTTCTCTCCTGCCCCTTTTTTAAAACCATAGTTGGTCTGTAAACCTTCTGGCTGCTTTTTCCCCCTGAGAAGCTGGGGGGCTGTGAATACTCTGAGCCACTTAGTTCAGCCAGCCAGTGTCAGAGGCTTTACTGCCCCAAGTGCAGTAAGTTCTAGGTGCTAGGGACTGACTCGTCCTTTTGTTACGCATACACCATCCCACTGAAGTTGGACTGGAGGATACAGGATAGTTTCCCAAACTGCTCTGGACTTGGTATATGGCTCTTTAAAGCTTTCTACTCCCAACATTTCTTTTTTGGTTTTTATACCCTGCTTTTCACTACCCAAAGGAGTCTCAGAGTGGCTTACAATCGCCTTCCTCTCCCCACAAGAGACATGCTTTGAGGTAGGTGGGGCTGAGAGAGCTCTGAGAGAGCTGTGACTGACCCAAGGTCACCCAGCAGGCTTCATGTGGAGAATGGGGAATCAAACCCAGTTCTCCAGATCAGAGTCTGCTGCTCTTAACCACTATACCACACTGGCTCTCGATGCACAGTTTTGAATGCATGATATTCCATGGAAATCTGAATTTAAGACGGGGGGAGGGAGGCAGAATGTAACTGCTCCGGGTTAGCTCTTGGAACAAGAGCATTGCTGAGAAACAAGGTTGTTACAATTTCTCAGCATCATGAACACGTAGCATTGTCTTTCTGCTTTGGGCCAGGGCTGTAGCTCCTCTCTCTTTAGTGGTGCATTGCAGGAGTCTACAAATCTTGCCTTGCCTTGGTAGCCAGCCAAAACTGGTGCTCCCCTGGCCTGTGAGTCTCCCTCTGAGATGGAGGGAAGGAATCTTCACAGTGATGCTTTGCTGAGCTTCAGAGAGGCACTCAGAGCACAGCTATAGGACACCCCCCCTCCCCCCAACCCCACAGCAGGAGTGGGCAGGGGCTTGTTTTCTGAATCTCCAGCCCTTGCAGAGCCTTAAAGGCATCAAGAGACCTCTCTCCTTTCCAAGGCTCTGCACAAAGCCAGGGAGGCCCAGTTCCAGAGAAGGGCTGGAGCTCTTACTGGAGTAAAAAGATTGTGCTCTCCTATGGTGCGCACATTTGTGCAACCCCCTCCCCCAACCCAGGGCATCAGGAGCAGCAAAGCTTGGGGGTAAGTATGGCGTAACTCTCAGCCAAGAGCCCTCCCAGTCTTCCATAGTGCCAAGGGGGACTGCAGCTTCGGCTTGCAAAATCACTTCAGGGTGGTGGTGGGGGAACAATAATGGCTCGCCTTTCACTATTGGCACTCTACTTAGAGGGTTGATGGCTTTATCTCCAGCTTGACGGCTTTAACCCCGGCTTCCAATCATTTTTCAATTCCTCACCCTGCCAGTTCAGTCCCACTCCCTCTTGTTGCGTAAATACTCAGCAGATGGAAGCTTCCTGGAAGCTTGGTTTGGACAGCATGGCCTGCCGCTACCAGCCCCCACACTGCTGCTTGCCCAGTGGAAATCAAGAATGGGGTGTGTGTGTGTTTGGGGGGGGGGTCTGCTTTAAAGCAACAGGGCGTTTGAGAGTATAGAAAGCCGGGGGTTGCTTACCTTTTCTTTCATAAGAGCTGCTTTTGCATAATGAAAAATGTCCTGAGTTTATCCCCCAGCCCCATACACACACTGGACCTTGCCAAGTTTTCTTCTGTCCTAGAAACAACATGGACTAGGAAGCGCACCAGAAATGCAGCCCTCTGCTAAGCAGCAAGGGGTGGGTGGGAGAAGTGCTATGTCACCCTGGAGCAGATCTCTTTGCGATCTTTTCCTGGGTCTTCTAGGGACACATGAGCTACTCTGCAGCAGCTTGCAGCTATCTGTTGTAGATTCCTGGTGGAGAGCGAGCGGCTGCAGCGTAGCGGCTAGGAGTGTGGCTGAAGTCCATGTGTACGAAAAGCTTTGCATGCTCCTGGAACAGTTCATAAATGTTAATGCGCTACAGACAGCATCTTGAAGGATCAGCAAGCAGAGATTCATGCGTCTGGGTGCTTGGGAATATATCTGTTCTTGCCTGTGCCTTTAGAAACCATGTGAGCTAGCGGGATGTAGAGCGGGATTGGAGAACATCCACAGCCCAAACTGCAAGATCAGTATCAGCGCTGGTTGGAGGCATTTCTACATAGGAATCATGTGTATCTGGTTATAGCATGGGGCCAGCATGATGTAGTGTGGTGGACTCTAATCTGGAGAACCGGCTTTGATTCCCCACTTCGCCACATGAAGCCTGCTGGGTGACCTTGGGTCAGTCACAGTTCTCTCTGAGCGCTCTCAACCCCACCAACCCCACAAGGTGTCTGTTGCAGGGAGAGGAAGGGAAAGTGATTGTAAGCCACTTTGAGACTCCTTAGGGTAGAGAAAAGTGAGGTATAAAAACTAACTCTCCTCCTCCCCCCTTCTTCGGAGTGACACACATGTTTATCTCATTATGTACAAAGGTTCTCCCCCCCCCCCCTGGGTTCCATTCTATCTACCATATCCTCAAGCTCTCTGTTATGCTAGGGTGTTTCCCCACACAGTCCAATCTGGTCAGATCTTGGAAGCTAAACAGGGTTGGCCCTGGTTAGTACTTGGATTTGGAAACCACCAGGAAGTCCAGGGTGACTGTGCAGAGGCAAATCACTTCTGTTTTTCTCTTGCTTTGGAAGCCCTGTGGGGGTTTTGTAAGTCAGCTGCAACTTGATGGCAGGTTCCACCATCACAGACATGTCTGGTTTTCCTCTTGCTGCTGCAGCTTCTGGTACAGCTCGGCAGCAACAGAGCAAGCTTCTGCATAGTTTTCTTGACTTGATCCCCTGGCAGTGGATGTCTCCCCCCCCCCCCATATTTTCAGTTTTTTAAACTGGCAACTGAATAATTGTGTATGGATATAACGTTAGATTAATACGTGGACAACATTCTCTGAATTTTCAGCATTCACTTGGGGGGGGGGGCTAGCCCTTTTCATTGCGAAGATATACCTTTCCCTGTATATATTGCTGCAACGAAAGCAGTTAGAGGCTTATGCGGGCAGGACCGGGAAGATTTGAACATTCCCACCTCCACAGCAGCCATACAGGCTTTGCTATGATCTTCCCCAAATCTTTGGAGCAAAGCTGGTTTGGGAAAATATGGAAATGTGCTTTTTATTAACATTAAGTGAGACTGCCAAAAATAAAAACAAAAGGTAAAAACAGATACTGGTATTTATTTGTCCAATGATATTTATTTGTTTGCTAATTATATTTATTTGTCTAAGAGAGAGAGAAAGAGAGAGAAGGGTGGAGAGAAAGCAACTTTAAATGTGTTCTCCAACACACACACCCCATGACCCCATGCCAGCCAGCTTGGCTTGGAGAAGGGATTTAAAGAGACAAATGACTTCTCCAAGCTGGCTGGTGGGGGAGGGGGGCTTTGAGAATGCGTTTAAAGTTAAAGTTCCGTTCTTTCTCTGCTCCCCCCCCCCAAGCCTACCCAGGAAGGAGAATGCTGGCTGGGGAAGGGAAGACTGATCAGGGAGGCCTGCCTCCCCTTCACTTTCCCAGCCGCCCTGCCGGGAGCCGCACAATATGTGTGAAAGAGTTGCGTGTGACTCCCGAGCCGCAGTTTAGCCACCCCTGGACTAGACTATGCCCTTTTCCCTGTGTGTTCTGGTGGTTTAATTTTTTGGACCCACTCCATAAAGACAACTGAGCCCCCACCATCAAAATAAGAGACAGAGTGAACTGAGGAGGCTAGAGAGGGAGGAGCTCCTCGGGAAGGTTCTCCCATTTTAGTTAGGATTGGCATGCCAGTCAGTTGACTGGTGCTGGATTGCCAAATGTCCCATGAAGGCAAAAAAATGCCACCATCGAAGTGGTCGTTCATCTTTGTATTGTTAATTAGCCAAGGGCAGGGGAAAAACAGAGTCCCATAGCAAAGCTCTTCCTACTGACCACCCACTCAGTTGAACTTTGAAGGGGAAGAATTGGCCTGCTTAACTTAACATCCTCTTAAATAGCAAGTTTTTTTAAAAAAATGTTGTTGTTGCTTTTGCAGTCTTCCTTTCTTTTTTTTATTGGTGCTGTAGGCTGATCCTGGCGTACCCAGGATAAAAGCCAAAGAGAAAAAGTGGTCAGCAAATCGTTCCCATTTTAGAAACCTTCAAGTTTAAAAGTTAGAATTATTCACAACAATATTGTTGATTCCATTGTTCTGCAGTAGCAGTTAATGAATGGCTCAGAGGTTAAGACGCTGAGCTGCGGACCGGAAGGTCGGCAGTTCAGCAGTTCGAGACCCTAGTGCCGTGTGACGAGTGAGCTCCTGTCTGTGGTCCCAGCCCCTGCCAACCATGGTCCCAGCTCCTGCCAGCAGTTCGAAAGCAAGAAATTGCAAGTAGATATATAGGTACCGCTTCGGTGGGAAGGTAACAGCGTTCCATGCACCTCGATGTTTAGTCATGTCGGCCACATGACCACAGAAACGTCTTTGGACAGCGCTGGCTCTTCAGCTTGAGTCGGAGTCAACTGGCTTTTGAACAAGGAAAATGTTTACCTTTACTTTAAGAATCAAACTTGTTGGTGATGAAAGTATTTTTCTGTTATTCCAGTAATGTTAATGTTTCAAAAACAATTTGACTGCCAGTTGGCCAACCATTAGTTCTGATTTTCAATATGGAAACCTCATCTGAAAATGAGGGAATTTTAAGTTTCCACACGGGAGTTGTGTGCTGCAACAAGTGGACATTTCAGCTTTGGGACAGGTTTCTGCTTTTGGATGGGCATGTTCATACTTGTGCTTTGTTGAGAAGAGTAAGCTTCAGTAAAATCCTCCTTTTGTACTCTGAAGCCCTGATGTTTGCAGAATATACTCATACAGCATTTCTGAACGCTTATTCCTGGAGAAGAGTACACTTTTAATGATCATTTTGGAAGGCAGGCTCTGGCTCAGGGGTAGAGTGCTTGCTTTGCCTGCTAAAGGTTTCACATTCAGTCTTTGGCATCTCCACTAACAGGAGTTGGGAAGGCTCTTTCTATGCCTAAGACTTTAGAGAGTGGATGCTGCCCATCAGAGTAGAAGGATGGGACTGATGACCTGCTTCAGTCTTGTGGCAGGAAGTGGCCCCAAGCCTCCCCAGCACAGTTGAAGTTCCAGATGGGATGTGTTCCCTTGCCCAAACCTGTCTTTTAAATGCTGCTCTGAGCTGACTGTATAAGGCACAAAGGAGACTGCAATATTAAAAGGAAACAGACTTTGACAGCATGACTAGGTGGGTCTTCTTCACACAGGTGTGCAAGGTGTGAATCATGGTCCTGCTTCTTTTTATTTTGCTCACTTGGCTTGTGCCTGAAATGGGGCTTTTTCTTGTGCTCCATCCCTGTGGAATAAAGCGCCTGAGACTGTGGGGCAAGCTTTCCCTTTGCTTTCCTTTAGAAGGATTTCTGGGACTTCCCTTTTTTTGTTAATGGCGAAGGTACTTTAATTTTCCTGTCGCTTGTTGTGTATTTATTGAAACAGCTGCTGCTGAGACTTTTAGGTGGGGCTTAGGTTGGTTTATTATTATTTTTTAATCTGATGGGGGTTTTTATTGCTTTTATGAGATTTTTAATTCTGGCTATCTGGACTCTTTTGGGGATAGACAGGGCTTAACTCCAAAGAAGAGAAAAGCGTTTTTTACTAATCCATTGTGTGTGTGTATTTGGGGGGGGGGGGGTGTCAGATAAATCCCAGACTAAGTAATAGAAATAACCTCAGTGGCTTCATTGAGTGTAACACCAGCTGCAAAGAATAAAAATAATCTATACTTCATTAAGTATCTCCCTTTGGCAGTACAGGAATAGAACAGCAGCAGAGTCTCCTGGGAGGAAAATTTACAAATAGAATTTTAGTCAATTTCACATTAAATGGTCATTTTACTTTTTCATTCACTGTGTGTGTGTGTGTGTGTGTGTGGTGGTGGTAAAAATGACCCAGCACTTTCAGTACACACACTGAATTTTTAAAAAAAAATATGGGGGGGCATGAAACACCACAGGGCAGTTGACTTCCTTATGGTAGAGGAATAAATGGAGTTGTAAAAAAAACTGAAAACAAATGCTAACAGTTCCCCACCACCACCACCACCTTCTTGAGGTCACTTTGATTCCTCTTCTCTGCTAAGGTCTTTAAAGACGATAGGAAAACAAATATGTGAAAAGGAAAAAAAATGGTTCAAAATATTCTTACACTGCCTGGTGCCGGAGGCAAATCCAGGAAGGGTTCTAAGGCTGACCTGCATTGCAGGGATGGTTTCCTTGTCTCAGGCCATTCCAAAGATGGGGCCAAACAATGCAAGAGTCAGTAAGCACAGTCAACTAACAGCTTAGCTCTGAAGCTGGAGTCCACTTTTGATTGTGAACTGTAATCTACTTGTTTCGAGCAATAGGCTGTGGTCTAGTGGAAGAGGATTTGCTTTGCATGCAGAAGGTTCCAGGTTCAATCTCTGGCATCTCCAAATAGGTGCTGCTTGGGGGAAAAATACGCTTCTCTGTCTGACAGTCATGAAGAGGGATGCACAAGTCACACTGGAGGATGCTGAGCTAGGTTGACCAAAGATAGCTTTATAGGTTAATCTGGAACAGTTGTCAAGGTATGCTAGTATTTTTTAAAAATCCCTTCACTCTGCAAGTGTACTTTTTATACCTCTAAGCACAGTCAGTAAGTGAAGATGGCCCAAATGCAGGCGGCTTGAGAATCCAGTTATGTCGATCCTTGGCAAATGCTGTTAAGGGGCTTGGACAGCTGTGGATTTGTTATCTTGCAAGGAGATCTCTATTCCTAGTGAAATGCTAGAGCTGATCTCCAGATAGCCATTGCTAATGCACTAAGATTAGTTAAGTTTCTGGATCTGATCCCAGTATGATATTAAGAGTTTGCTTGCATTAGGCAGGATTAGACTATAACCGTGGTGGCGAACCTATGGCACGGGTGCCAGAGGTGGCACTCAGAGCCCTCTCTGTGGGCACGCGTGCCATCGCCCCAGCCAGGCCCAGACCATCATTAAAGGGTCGAATTCTCTGCCAAATAATTTTAAGTAAATGAAAGCATTTGGGATTGCTTTCCTTACTTTCTTTGGATCATCTTAAGTTAATGTATGAGTTGTTTTTTTCTAAAGTAAAACCACGGTATTCAGGTTAAATTGCCGTGTTGGCACTTTGCGATAAATAAGTGGGTTTTGGGTCGCAGTATGGGCACTCGGTCTCTAAAAGGTTCGCCATCACTGGACTATAACATATCTCTGCTAGAAGCCTGAAGGTGAGCAGTTCAGTGCTGCCTCGTGGGACTAGGTCTGTTGGAGCTAAATGGAGCAATCTTGTTTGATAGCTTGGGGACTAGGACCATTAGGATGATTTGCCTGGTAATACAATCTGGAAATCTTTCTTCTCCCCATCTTTGCCATGTAATTTCATTGCAGTCGCTTTGCGTTCTCCCCTGTTGCCTTAGCTTCCCTTTGAAGTTAACCTTGAATGTTCAAGGCTGAATGAAAGCAGCAGGCCAGAGGCTGCCTTGTTGCTGCAGAGTTGGCGGGAATCCATTGACTTCATTTGGGCAGTGTGGGAGAGAAAATTGGATCCATGAAGCACTTTATCCCCGGGATCAGAAGAGGCACGAGCTGTTTACTTCCCTGTCTCTGAATGTAAAAGGGTAGAAAACACTGAAGTTGAAATTGAATGTAAAAGGGTAGAAAACACTGAAGTTGAAATAACATCTTATCGTGGAATATTGTGGTTTGTAGGCTCAGAAACATTGAAGTGGGGTTCATCTTGTAGTGTTTTGGTTCTACAGAGGGAGCTTTTGAGGCCATTGTGTATAGGGAATACCGATTAGCAGAAGGAGGGACATTGAAGGATTTTGTGGGTTTCCTGGCCAATGAGCCCTTAGCACAGGCTGGAGGAGTAACATTGACTTTTTGAACTGAATGTATGTTAATACAGCTTTCAGAAGCAAAACAGCCTGACTTTCTTTTTTTCTTAAAGTAGTATGATTAAAATAAAATGCAGATGTTAATATTACACAAGGTTATTATACATGTCATAACAAAATTGGTATCTCATAGTAACTATGAAAGCAGCAAACCTAGGCATTCCTTGGGTCATGTAAAGTTTCTGCAGGTATGCAGAAAATTAACCAAAAGGAAACCGACTCCCCCACAGCAAGACGAGAACAAGCATGCTCAGAAGGCAAATACTGAAGAGCAGTTGAATGTCTATTAAAAAGTAAAGAGGGGTCAAATTGACCTAACCCCCTGAGAGCTAGTAGAGTATTGGAGAGGAAGATTTGGTTCTGTAGCACCTTTTTCTCCCAGTACTGGCCACTTGCTTGTTCCCTCAACAGGAAATTTTGTTGCTATATTCTTAACAAGGTTACTCACAGACAAGGTAGGGGTTCCTGGATCCTGGGTATGCATTAAAATATGGCCATAAACTTACCAAAAATGCACTTTCCCAGTGGTTTGAGCACTGAGCACGCTCATTGCTCTGTGCAAAGCATGGAACACTTGTCAGGGATGCTCTAGGTAGGCTGATCCTGCATTGAGCAGGGGTTGGACTAGATTGGCCTGCACAGCCCCTTCCAACTTTGTGATTCTATGATTCTATGAATCCATTACATTCCAAGAGGGACTGAGAGGCAACATGGGTACAACCTGGAAATTCTGGTTTAATATCCCCACTTAGCCATGAATTTCATTGGGTGACCTTGGACCAGTCATACTTTCTCAGCCTAACCCACCCTGCAGAACAGTTGTGAGGACTGAATGGAGAACTATGTGTGCTGTTCTGAGCTCCTTGGAGGAAGGGAGGTATAAAAACGTGACCAATGGAATGTCAGGAACAATTGAGCATCAGTTAAATGGGGAGCAAAAGGAAAAGGGGGGAGATAATATTGGTTGGCTCAAGTACCAAAAAGCTCATATTATCTAAGAGGGGAAGGAAAGGGTTGAGAGGAAGACAAAGGTTGTGAAGGAAGCTTTCTAAGCATTCATTTTCCCTTTTCCGTTGTGATTTCTTAGATGTCCAACTTGTAAGGTCTTAAAATGGCTATGGATAGTACTTTCACCCATCTTTGGCTACATCAAGCATAGCCTTACCTAATAAATGAAGTCTGGCCATGACTATCCATGTTCTGATCATATTCAGGTTGAGCTACTGCAGTGCACTTTATGTGTGTCTGCCCTTGAAGGCTGTTCAGGAACAGTGAAAAATGCTGCAACAAGATTGCTGGTGCATAAAGTAGATTTATTTCAGTCCAAAAAGTGCTTCATTGGCTATGTATATACTTTTAGGTACAATTCAAAGTGCCACGTCCAAAAATAAAGTGGGTGATTGCCAGATGCTGGGCTTTCTCTGCGGTGGCACCACCTCTGGACCCCCCCCCCCAAAGATAAAGGCCTACCTCGTATTCAGTGTACTTGGTTGTAAGCACCAGGTGAAATGTTGCTCCCCCCCCCAGATGTATGAGGATTTCTTTTAAAAAATTGTTTTGCTTCTTGATTTTGCTTATTTTATACTAGGAAAAAGGCCCGTTGTGGAAATAAATACAAAGGCTTCTAGAAAGAGGCTCTGAGCGGGTGCCCAGGCCTTAGACACTCAGTGTCAGTTTGCTGTGGCGACCTCAGCAGGGTATAATGACACTGAGTCCACCATTTTCTCCAGAGGAACTGACCTCTGCTACCTAAAGAACAGTTGTAATTTAGAGTGATCTCCAGCCCTCACCTGGAGATTGGCAATGATGGTTCCCCAGAAGGGAATAGTTGGTTTGGAGGGTGGAGTCTATGGCTTTGTACCTGTCCGAGGTCCCACGACTCCTGAAACCTCACCCTCTCCAGGCTCCATCCCTCACATCTCCAGGAATTTCCCACCTGGAGTTGGCAACCCTATCTCCTTCCTAGCCAACCTACCTTTATTTCCCCCTCACTCTTCAGCTTTCCACCCCCCCACACACCTGCAGCCTCTTCCGTGCTCTGAAGCCCTGACTGCTACGTCACATTGGCTGTCATATGGGGGCCACCTCAGCAGCATATAAGGATACAGAGCCCACCCTTTTCTCCAGGGGAACTGATCTCTGCCATCTGGAAAGCAGTTGTAATTCTGAGTGATCTCCAGCCCTCACCTGGAGATTGGACACATTTTACCTCAGAACAGCAAAACTGTTTGGAATGTTAGAGGCAAAAGCCAATCAAGTCACATATGCAAACGACCTCTGTTCTGAGGCAAAGGCCAATGAGGCTGCATATGCAAATAACCTCTGTGTTCTGACTGGTTATGGGTGGGGAGAGGAACAGCAAAATGTTTAGAATGTTGGAGGCAGGACTCAGGCAAAGCAGCCAATGGATAGGGAGACCCTCTGAATTACTGATTTTGGAGCGTGTGGAATGTTCTAGAGAAGTGCCACCACCATTCGGCTTTTATTTATAAGGGAGATTATCATTTCTGTCTTGATTTTAAGTCTTCTTAGATTTTTTAAAACTGCTGTTTGTGTTCCTTTAGTTTGTTTATGACTGTTCTGTTAGTTATCAGTGTTTTTATATCTTTCAGATGGCTTCTGATATAAGCATAAAAAGCTGCCTCAAACTGTTTTAGTTTGGGAGTTTTTGGGTTAAAAATTGTTTAAATGTAACTGAATCAGTTGTCCTCTCCCGGATGTATTACCTTAAAGAAGCCTGCTTTTCTGTTTAAATAAAGGGGGGGGGGTGACCTGTTTGAAGGTTACACATCATAAATTCCCCACAATAGGCCATATGCTACATTATTATTGTGGGCTGGATCCTGGGGACCCGGGACTGACAATTCATCTGGCTGTAGGTGATGCCGTATTCCATGCCTACTTCAGTGACTTAAATGCTTCTGCTTTTATATTTTTAAAGCTATAGCACACTCAGTTTTCAAATTATGGATGTTTGCTTTCTATAAACAAACAAGGGCATTTCCTTGTTTCCTTTTCATCTTATGAATATAAGGTGAACTGCACATTAATTCAGTAACAAATACCCTTGATCTGACACAAACAGGGAGCAAAATTATCAGTTATGTTAACTGCATAATACAGGGGTGTCACACTCATTTATTATGAGGGCTGAATCTGACATAAATGAGACCTTGTTGGGCTGGGCCACTCAGCCTAATCCACCTCATTGGCTTGTTGCTATTCCTCATCTAAATAGTTCATTGCTTTTCTGCTGAGAAAGACTGGATCATGTGGGCATGAATACAGTGAAAAGGAGGAGGGAACCCAGTTGCACCCAGGAGCAATACTCCCTCTAAGCTGTGGAGACTTGTGAGCAAAAATTCTACTTTGTGAGCTACTGGCATTAAAATTGTGAGCAAGCAATTTGGCTATTGCATAAATTAGTTTGCCCTGGAGCCATCCTTCCTGAGCGAAGACAAAAATGTGTGAGCTGGAGGCTAAAAAACTGTGAGCTAGCTCACACTAACTCAGCTTAGAGGGAACACTGCCCAGGAGACCCCTGGCATAACGAGCCCAACAAAACACACCCTGTAGCAAGGCACACAAAAGCTCATACCTTGAATAAAACTTAGTTGGTCTTAAAGGTGTTCTGTATTTCTCCCGTGTGATTGAGGTGGCTCAGCAAAGCAAAGCAGGAAAAAGGGGAGGAGCCTTAGCCAATGGAGGGGAAGAAGGGCTTGTCTTTGTCTCCAGTGTGACTGAGGCAGCCAGGGCAGGAAGCAAGCTCTGGTTTGTTTTCTCCCTCTCCTGGGAGGAGGAGGGGAAGGAGTCTCAGCCAGTGCAGGGAAAAGAAGCTTGCCGATCTCTCCTGTGCAATTGAGACAGTCTGGTAAAGCAAGCTGTGATGCAGCAGCAGCAGCAGCAGCACTGGAGAAAGAAGCAGGAGACAGCTAGTTCCTTGTGGGCTGGATAGAAGCCTTCTGAGGGCTCTCAGGCCGCATCTTTAACACTCCTGGCACAATGTGTTATATTTTCAACAGCTAGTAAACGCAAATTAAATTATTTGTAATTATACAAGCACTCTCTTCTAAGTAGTGTTAATGCTCTGTTCTTTAGTAGATGAACTTGTTTTACTTGCTAGCCTAAGTAGAGTTAAATCCTTCTAAATCCATTGAAGTGTGTGGACTTAGTAGGGTGTAACTCATTTTAGGATGGCACAAAATTAAGAGTTCAGTGGCACCTTTAAGACCACCAAAATTTTATTAATGGTATGAGCATTTGTGTGCATGTACACTTCTTCAGATACATTGAAATGGAAGTTATCAGTTCACACACACACACACACACGAATGGTTAACTTCCATCTCAATGTATCTGAAGAAGTGTGCATAGACACAAAAGCTCATACCTTGAACAAAACTTCGCTGGTCTTAAAGGTACCACTGGACTCTAACTTCGTTCTATTGCTTTGGACCAACACTGCTGCCCACCTGGGTCCATTAGGATGGCACAGTTAGTGCTTGAAAGAGTTATACCTTGTTGATTATTCTTCCTTAATGTGAGCCAGTATTGTTGTAGTGATTCTAGAGTTGTAGGAGAGTTAGTCTGTTGCACTGAAAATTAAAAGGGGTCTGACACCTGAAAGAGTAACAGAATTTCCTTTCATCATAACATACATTGGTGCTAAAGACTTGGGATCCCCTTCACTGTGTCTGAAGAAGTGAACTCTAGCCCTGAAAGTTTCTGCTGGAATAAAATTGTTAGTCTTTTAAGGTGCCACAAGACTCCTGGTCATGCTGCAGTGGTTAGAGATGAGCCCGTGTGGTGGAGGGGCTAGACTAGATACAAATTCCTGCTTGCCATGAGACTCACGAGGTGATCTTGGGCCAGTTGATTCTCAGCTTGCCCTCCCTCGTGTTGCTGATGTTTGGAGAATAAAATGGAGGGAGAGCCTATGCATGCCACCCTGACCTTCCTAGATGAAGGGAGGATAACAGTGTATTAAAATAAATCATTTATGAAATATAGGAATTACCCATAAATATCAATCATTTAAATTGCTCTTGCTTCTTGGTGACTCATGATTTAAGTGGCACGGATTTAAATTTGCTAAGTGTATAAGGATTACGGGAATGTTTGCACGCTGCGTTTCTCTGTGTTCATCATTTGTGGCCTAAAAAGAGGGTGGAGGGGGGGGGAAGTCAGATTTTTGTAAACCCCCCCCCAATAAGCATTGCTTCCTGGTTGCCTGGAGGTTCTTTGCTGGAGACTGGAGAGTGGCTATTTGCTTTATGTGCCTGCACGCCTGCCTCTCTCCTTTAGAAAATTCTGGAGGGTTGCCGCTTGGATCTCTTAGCTCTGTCTGTGTTTGCAGCAGTATGGACCAAGTGATGTGCATTTTCCAGAAAAAAGATGAATCAGAGAATTTTCCAGTGCCCTAATAGAGCATGATCTGACTTAGCACATTTACTTTGACTTATATTTGGAGAATGAAATGTTTAAGAGTACCCTGCTTTTATGTCCCAGTAGCAATATTTGAATATTTGATTAGAAAAACAAATAAATTATGTGTGTGGTTGAAAGCTTTATGTGGAAATTATTTTATTTGTGTAATACCTATAATATTAAAGATGACATATACGTCCAGGATGTTATTTAAATTTGGGGAATCCCTGGAAAATGTAGACATGCTAATTTTAGCATACCCATAGACGTGGCATGTTGTGGGCATGGTTCCATTTCAACAGAATTAAACTCTCTTCCCTGGAGATCACCTGGATGTGTCAGTTTCTTTGTTGATCTTCTTTTTACCTTACTTGCTAGTCTCACATCAGGTCAGTGAATTCGGCACTTGGAGTTCAGGAAAGGGGTGCAGCTGGCAGCCACCCCTCTCCCGCCCCTCCTGCAAGATTCAAAGGGCCAGCTGATCAGCTGGAAGGCCCTTTAAATCTTGGAGTAGGGGAGGGAGAGGGCTGGCTGCAAGATTTAAAGGTCCCTCCAGCTGATCTGCGGGCCATGTGCTTCTGCTGATCAGCTGGAGGGCAACAGCTTTTGTGGGGTGTGCCTCACATTTGAGGGGGTGGAGCCCTGAAATGCCCCACCATAGCTATGGGTCTGGTAATTACAACATCCCTTCTATCAGGTGGAAGGAAACATATATAAAAATGGTGCTGGAGATCAAATGAAAACCAAAGTTAATCAGGTGAATTCATATTTTTACTGTGGATGATTATATGTATTTGTGGTTTTATCCCCCCACCTCATTTTCAAAACAATAAACTATACATGCACATGCTTACACAATTCCTTGGGATAATCACTTGAGGGGGACAGAAATGCAAATTGCAGCCTTAAACCTGCCAAGCTTTCCTAATGTTATGTTGGCACCGTTATTAGTAGTGTATGAAATCAGTAATTTTATGAAACAGCGGGTCTTTAGGGGGGAAAAAGAGAAAAGGAAAATGATCTGCCCCACTTCTCTGCGTGAGCCTCCAGTAACTAATTCTGTTTTGTTTGAGGTGACTGTACTACACTGGGTTTTGCCACGTGAATATGATGAAGCACTGTTTTAAATCTGTACCTTTAAAGAACAAGGGGAACGGCTGCTCTTCACACTTCCAAATCTTCATAGGCAAGCATGTCAAGAGAAATCTGTTACTACCTAATGTTCACACCCAAATGTGGCAAATGCAGCTTGATCCCGCAGACTGGCTCCCAAGGATAGAATTGCCTGTTTGGACTCTGAAGGAGGACAGCAGTGGCATGTGATCCAGGTTCACATAGTGTGCATTGATAGAAACTTGAAAACACTTAAGCTGTGTACAAATTAAACAGTTTGAAAAGGATGCTCACAGCTTGCAGGTGTAGTTTAAAAATCTGTGCCAAGGAAACCTGCCAGAGTTTGGGGGTTTTTTTTTCCCCCCCCCCCCCCCGGGCACGCAAGACACTGTCTGCATTTGGAATTGCTTCTCCATAGCCATGTGATTGAGATACAGTCTTGCATGTGCACATTCAAATCTCAGAAGTGGAAGATCAGTATTGGGTATCTGATGCTGGCCATTGTGATGGCAGCTTTGATGGCTGAGTGCCTATCAGGAGAGCAGGGAGGTTGGGTACATACAAGGTAGAGTGTATCTGTATCTTTGCAGCTCTTTAAAAGGGAAAACCTTGTTAATGGACCAGCAAGCACTGAGCAAACTTGTTGTCCTCCAAGAAGCAAGGGGGAGCTGAGTGTTGTGGTGGGGAGGGAAACTGACAGGGAGAGTGAAATTGACCCCTTTATCTCCTAGTGCCCTATAGGTATCTTGAAGCCAAGGGAGCAAGTAAATTAGGATCTAGGTTGTGAGAATCTTATCCTCCACTTTTAATTTCCCTTTCCTTACCAGTCCAGGTTGCTTTTTAAAGAATACTTGTTCCTTTCAAACTAAAAGGGTCCGGGCAAGGATTAATTAGGATTGGTGAGAAAGCATTTCTTCCAGGCCTAATTACTTGCATGCACATGATGTGGTAAGGTACAAAAGCTCTGGCCAGCTTGCAGTACAGTACCCTGAAGACTGGGTGAAATTAGGATTTAGGGGTGTGTGTGGCCAGTCCCCCCCAATAGAATGGGAGGATATGTGAAACTACTTTCTGCCCCCTGTGCAGTATCATGGAGCAGGTTCTTGCTCTGCAGTTGTGCTCTTAGGCCAGCTGTGCAGAGTGAGACTTGTGGTCCACCTAATTCAACACCCTGTTTCCCACAGCAGCCAGTCAGATGCTCAGAAAGGCCCAGAAGCAGGGCCACGGGGGCTAAAGGCTCTTCCTGTTGTTGCCTTCTCGCAGCTGGCATTATGAGATGCACCTCCTGAGAACATGAAGGCTTTATTTAACCATCTTGGCTTATAGCCATTGATAGGACTCTTCGTCATGAGTTTATCTTATCCCCCTTTTAAGGTAATCTAAACTGGTGTCATTCCTGCGTCAGGGAGTTCCAAATATTTATTAAGCCTTGTATTCTTTCTATTGCCTGTCTTGAATCTACAGCCCATCATTTTTATGGGGTGACCTGGAGTTTAAGGACTTCCTGAAAAAGGAATTCTCTCTCCAACATTTATGATTTTATAAATCCTTGTCAAGTCAGTCCAGAGTTGTCCCCCCCTAAACTGAAAAATCCAAAATTCTTCAGCTTTACTACTGAACTTCAGGACTAGCACCAGAGGTTGGCAGCTGGAGGTCGAGAGTGCAAATTCTGAGTCCTTGATCCCCCCAACCACCATCATATGATTCCTTGCAGGCATAGAATTACTAACTTTTCTGATTCAGGTGGTTAGCCGTGTTGGTTTGTATCTGGAGAAGTGTGAGTGCACACAAAAACTTATACCTTGAGTAAAACATTGTTGGTCTTAAAGATACCACAGGATTCCAGCTTTTCTGAGTGCACTTGGTGCTATTTTTGTTAGGCAGTTAATGGTCTGATTATTTTCATATCTGCTTTGGAGTGAGTCCCACTGAGTTCAGCAAGAGCTTCCTAGTAAGTACGTTTGGGATTGCAGCTGATGAATGATTGTGCTCCCGGGTTCCTAATTTAAGCTCTCAGATTTGGGCAGCTCTGCTTTAGGAAGTGTGGTGTATTTCAAAGAGTGAGTGGTTTCCTTTTCCTGGCTCAAAGAGTGGAAGTTTTCACTTAAGGCTGCCTCGAAAGGTAGCTGTGCGTACAGAGAAACCTGTTGAGCAAGTTGCTCGACTTTTAGTACCAAAGCAGGTTGTGTTTGATTGTCCGGGTGAGTTGCTTGAGGTTTAGAAAAGGAGAATGAATCCTAGAATCTTCTCTTCTGCTTGTAATGTCTATTAATTGTACCATGTTCTGAAAATGTACAGGTAATTTAGTGCCGGGGGGGGGGTAATCATCCCACCTTGCACATTCACCCAATGAAAATCCCCCTCCCTTTTTGAATGCCTTTGACCCTGCCTGGGGAAAAATGTTGGGGGGGGGGGAATTTTCAGTAAAGGGAATGGTATGGGGGTGGAATCAATCCCCTCCCTTCCCCAGTGCCAGTGGTCCAAAACCTTATTGCCTTCTTCTCTGCAACGGGTTGTATGGGAGAGGGATCCAGTAACGGGTCCCCACTATTTTATGTAGTTTGGCCTAAAATGAATTCACTGCAGAGGCAAACTTTTGAACTGTAGCATTATGTTAAGGGTTACTTACCATATGCTGGCTCTCATGAAATCGGACATATGCCTCAGAAGCAGAGCTCCTGGCTAGAACAAGGATTACTAATTTCACAGTAAACACAAGTAGTATTGCAGCCTCTGTCTGTTATCAGACCTTTGAGGTTTTGACTTCCTTCTCATGAAAAGAGTTGAATCAAATAACAGAGCACTGCAATGAAGCGTAGTGACTTGGTGACCCTGTGGTAGAGTATTTCAGTGGAATACAGAAAGTCCAAATTTGAACTGCTAGAATTTCTAAGGTTGGGGTGTCAAACATGCAGCCTGTGGGCTGGATCAGGCCCCCTGGAGGGCTTCTATTAGGCCCACAGTGGAACTGGCTGTCTCCTGCTTCTTCCAGTTCTGCTGCTGCTGTGTGGTAGCTTGCTTTACCAGACTCTCTCAATTGCTCGGGAGAGATAGATAGGTATGCTTCTGTTCCCTGCACTGGCTGAGACTCCTCCCCCTTTCCCTTCCTGGGGGAGAGAGGGAACAAGCCATATTTTTTTTAATCCAAGGTATGAGCTTTTGTGTGCCTTGCTACAGCGTGTGTGTTTTGTTGGGCTTGTTATGCTGTGGCTCTCCTGGGTGCAACTGGGTTCCCTCCTCATTTCACTGTATTCACACCCTCATGATCCAGGCTTTCTCAGTAGGAAAGCCATGTGAACTATTTAGGTGAGCAATAGCAACAAGCCAATGAGGTGGCTTAGGCTGAGAGTGTGTGTCCAGACCAAGTTCAACCAGCACATTTTCTTTGGGGATTTTGAACTTAGACTTCCCAGATAGTAGGCTGATACTGACCACTGAGGAAGACTAGTTTTGTAAACAAGCACATAGCCCTCAGTCTGTGTCAGGATGCCTTCTCATGTTTTTGACCAGCACAGAAAGCAATTTATGTACAAAAGCTTGCAAAGCTCAACCATTTCATGTTTTCCCTGGGTCCTAGGCTCAGAACTCTGAGCATGAGATTTCTGTAGTGCATGTCAATAAACACAGTTGAACAGAATACTCAAGATTACAACAGCACAGACTTTTTGATGCAATAATTCAGAGCAAGAGGTATCAGTTATCAGACACTGTTAAATAAACAAAATATTGCAAGAGTGCTAATGTTTTAAGCATGCTTTTATTTTAAGTAGATAAGAATCTTTAATTGTGTTTGTGTCCCTTATAAAGTTTATATCTCTGCTACTTGGCATTACATTTTATGACACACATGGCCTGGCCCAACAAGATCCAGCCCTCATAACAAATGAGTTCGACACCCCTGCTCTAAGGCTTCTGGGCAGCAGTGTACCGGGAATGGCCCATCTCTTTCTACGAGCTTCTGTCGGTCAGATAGTGCTGCACTAGGGTCTGATTCAGTACTAGGCAGTTTCATATGTTCCATGGTATTCAGTGGGCCACCAGTATTGTTCATTTGTGGGCGAGTTATACGGAACCTTCTTTAAAGAACAAAAAAAACCCCAAAAAACAACTCAAGAGTTTCCTGGGAACAAGCTCAACGTTGCCAAACGATCTTTCTCTAAATAAAGAAGTTCCAGCCCTCCGGAAGAGTAGATGAACTTCTGTAAGGCTATTTAGGTTGCAATTTAATGGCAAGCATTAGAGACGCAGGAGGAGGGAAGAGTCTGATCCCAAAAGGATCCATGCTCTGAGGATGGGGTTTCTCACTTCCATTAGTTTGATGGCTTTGTTGAAAGAGGAAGCTCTCGGTGCCAAAAAGTCTGCAAATAGCTTTATGCAACCTTGAGATTGTGAAATTCTTTGGACTCGTGCGTCCACTAAGAGATTTTTGCAATATGTCCAAAGGCCATAGCCAGTTGGAATTGCTGTTCCTATTTCCTCACTTCTTGGTTTGCAGGTTTGCGTTTTTGTGAAAAGGTGTCATAAGAAAGGGCCGTGTAACCAGCAAGGCTGGTGTTGAGATGAAGTAAAGTTTGCCAGCAGAACATGAATATTTTCACTTCTTCCCTTTCCCAAACCCTGCCTCTTAGGATTTCCTCCTGTTACCCCTCCCCTGTTCCATCAGTCTTTGGGTCACTAGTCTTCCTTGCAGCTCAGAAGCAGCCACTATAATCATCTTGTTGTTCCCTTTACTTTTCAGCACTTTGCTCAAAAGCTTTAAATTACTAATTCTCATATGAAAGCATGGCTTCAACTATTTTGGGAGGAGAGGGAAGACAGGACAGGGGATGCAGGAGGAACGAGTTAAAAATATTAGAACTCAGGAGCAGCCCATGAAGTTGTTGGACAGCAAATTTGGGACAGGAAAAATATATTTTTTTCATATATGTAATACATTGCTGCAAAATAGACTATTGGCCATTAAAGGTAAAGGTTCCTTTGCTTGAAAGCCAGTCGAATCCGACTCTAGGGTTGCGGTGCTCATCTCCGTTTCAAAGCCGAAGAGCCAGCGCTGTCTGAAGACGTTTCCATGGTCATGTGGCTGGCATGACTAAACACCAAGGCGCACGGAACGCTGTTACCTTCCTACTGAAGTGGTACCTATTTATCTACTTGCAATTTCTTGCTTTCGAACTGCTAGGTTGGCAGGAGCTGGAACTAGAGACGGGAGCTCACTCCGTCATGCGGCACCCGGGTCTCGAACTGCTGAACTACCGACCTTCCACAGCCTGCAGTTCAGCGTCTTAACCACTTTAAAAAGGGATTAGGTAGAGTCCAAGCCAATGATTGACCTCTCCTTTATTAGCCCGAACAGCTAAATGGTACTTCAGTGTTCTGAAATAGTGCCTTGTGCCATACCATACTGCACTGGAAAGTTCAAAGTCTTCTGCCAGCCTAAGGAGCTTTCCTCTAATGGAAATGGCTCTTCCATGTCAGAAGAACATCTTCCATTGGAGGAAAGCTTCTTAGGCTGGAGGAAGGCTTCAGACTTTGCTGAATAGAGGAGTGGTAGGATACAAGCCAGTGTACCTTGGAAATGGAATTCCAGTTATTGAGAATGAGGAGATGATGTGGCCCATCTGATTGATCATAGTGGGAAAGAAGATTCTGCAGCTGAACAAAACCCGAAGTTGCCTTATACAGAGTCTGTTGAGGTCAATATTGCCTATTTTGACAGGCAACATCTCTCCAGCATCTCAGGGTGTGGTCCTTTCACAAGGTCTGCTGCCTGCCTGATCCTTTTGACTGGAGAGGTCAAGGATTGAACCATGGCCCTGTGAGCCTCTCACTGGACTCGATGAGCTGTTTGGTTTGATCTAGCAGGAAGTTACATAAAAATGGACAAGTGACTCTTGCTTTCTACACCTGAGCATGAGTGCAGGGGAAGAACTTATGAGGACCCCCCCATTGTTTCTCTGCTCTAAGCTGTGTCTGGTAACACAGAAATGTGGAAAGGAGCAGAATTGTGTGGGAACAGCCCCATTATCATTAGATGCTGGTGTTGTCCTTCCATATAACCTCATACTCTCACAGGCCTTCTATAGTATGGTGTTATTGGAGCAGCATGGAATAGAGACAGGGGAATTGGCCATTCTCTTCAACTTCCAGAGAGAAGCCCCACTGCTCTTTTCCTATGATAAGTTGCATGTCCATGGGGAGGGGGCAGTTTTGTAGACATCGTGATGAAGTAGGAAAACAGGAACCACTAGCCCTTCCTGTTCTCTTCTGCTATCACATCATGTCTAAAATAGGCTTCTCTGTTTTGTGACTGCTCCTTGCCTCTCCACATCTCAATGGAAATAGGCATCTCTCTTGCAAAAAAGAAGATACAGCTCCCATGTTGCACAAACAAGAACTGAGCCAACTATGCAACAAGTGAGGAGAGAAAATCCAAAGGGATGGCCTTCCATAGTCATGCAGCACTGCATTTCACAGGAGGGAGAGTTGCTGCCTGAAGCCATCTGGGCATGCATTGAGTCAGGCCCTTGGTCCATCTAGGTCAGTATTATCTGCTTAGGCTGGCAGGCTCTTGGGCACAAAAGGGCCTTCTTCTGTCCCTTCTAACTTTGAGTACATCGTTTCAGGCCTCGCTGGGCTATCCTCTGTTTTTGGAAGTAAAGAATGACATAATTAGTTGCAGTGGCCCATTTGTTTGTGGTGCCAAAACTCTGGAATAACCTCTCCTTAGATCCTCATGTGGCACCAGATTAACTATTTTTCTTATGCCATCTGAAGAAATGTTTGTTGTCCAGGGGTTTTAGCTGAGATCGTTTCTTCTGATTCTCTTCTCTCAGTATTCATAAATTGACTATTGTATTTACTTGTCGTGATTTGCTGTTTTTAGTTTGGATTTTAATTTATGCTGACTGTTGGCTCATTTTAATTTTTTGCTGATTTCAAGATTTTGCTATTAATCATTCTGTTTTTAATTACCTGTAAACTTAATTTATAATCATTGTGTATATGCTTCTAATTGCTTTGGTGTTTTTAGCAGCTCTAAGAACCAATTTACTAATTGCATTGTAAGGTAAAAGTATGTGAAATAAAGTAGAAGTCCTGGAGCTTGAGCCTAGAACTTTGTGCATTCAAATACCACCACTGAGCTGTGGTTCTGCCATAGTTCTTTCTTTAATGCCTTCCTTCCTCCTCCTTTTTTTTTTTTTTTTAAAAAAAAAAATCATTTATCCTATGATGTGGGGTTTCTACTAGTCTCCCAGCCACTGGAGAGGCCAAATCCACAGAGCTTCAGCATGCTTCCATACCTTTCACAGGGACTTTCCAGGGAAAATATACCAGCAGTTCTCATTCTCAATACATAAGGATGTTATCCTCAACATAGTGCTCATAGGTGTTGCAGTGTGTGTGTTGATGTGTCCCCTAGTATGCACATGCTGCTTCCCCAAAGTAAGTAGCAAGCCCTTGCCTTTATCTTCTGCCACACTGGTGCAAGAGTTGCTTCAGAAGAGCCCTGGAAGCATCATCTTTGTGTCAGGGAACACCTATTTGGAAACAGCTGTCTTCATCATAAGGACATGCTTGGCATAGAACCTCCCAACATTTGTGGAGCCTCCCAATATTTTGTCATTGGAGCCAGCTGTTATGGCAGCCATTTTGGGACTGAACCTACTGTCCTCCTGACAGTCATTTTGTTGTGGTACTTATTACTTGTTCTCATAATTCCAAATGGGCTCTCTGCAAAGCACTTTGGTGAAATTAGTGCTTGGCATATTGGCTGCTGCTCACAAAACATATTCAAGAAAAACGACAGAGGCTTACTTCCTATTTGTAGGCTCATTCCAGAATGTGGGTACAGTAAATGACTTTGGGGCTTTGAAGTCTGATGATTGCCATGTCTTCAGTGGTTTTGGTCCTACCATGCTTAGCTACTTGCTTCAGCTCAGAAGGCAAAAGTATCTAAGCTTCCAGCTTTTGCTGCAGCCTCAAAATCCAGCAAATTACTGATTTTTATGTAAAACGAGTCCATGATTTTAACTTTGACGACAGAGCTTTTCTGGTTGTGGTATTAAAGCTGCTAATTTTTCTACTCCTCTTTAAGCCAGTGATAAGGCTGGAGTTGTGCATCTAAAGCACAATAATTTGGCAAGCGTCTAGGTCTCATTGCTCATGCGCCCTGCTTGAACAATTAGACCTACTTGTTATCTTGAGGCTGCTTGTATCCTGCTAGCTGCTGTCATGTATTTGTTTTATAGGGTGTGGGCCACAGCCTAGAAAAATACCTTCCCTTGAACAGAGGCAAGGAGAAGCTGTGTTCTTAGATATCCAAAGCCTTTTTTGTCTTGAAATGAGTGTGCACGGTTTTCAAACACTGGGGAGGATTGTTCTGTGCATGGCCACAGTGAGAAGTTTCAGGGAGACTCTAGAGACATGGCTTGGACCCTAGACTGCCATTTTCTCACACAGCAACAGCTCCTGTCTCTTCTCCCCCCCCCCCATGTTTCACCATCAGAGGAAGGGCAGAGAGGTTTTTGCCCTGTCCCCTGCTGCAGGCTTCCACTTTGATCTCTGTGCCATTCCACTGATGGGGGGGCGGGGGGGGGAGCAGCACAGAAGGTTACAGTCAGAGGGGCAAGGCTTTCTTCCAGTACAACTCTGCTTGTGCTGCTTAGGATCCAAGCCTAAATCTGACTGTGCCAAGGGCACATGGCTGTGATGGGCCTGCCCGGGGTGAGTGCAGCACTTTGTAAGTCAGTCAGCTCTTAGCGAGGGAACTTTTTTCCGTTCTATTAAAGACCCTTGATATTTTATTCTCAAGATTCAAGAAGCAAGTAGATGCCAGGCAGGAAGCACACTGACGGGAAGCCACATTGGGTTCATGCCAGTCTTTGCCAAATGGTGTGCTGCAAGAAGTTAATTGAATAATTAAAGGTTCCTGTGGTTCTGAGCACCCACCTGCAGAGAAGGCTGCACTGCACCATCTCTGCATGATTTATTGCTCTGGCTTTGCTTCCTTCCTGTCAACTATTGCTGGCTATCTGCTGCATTTCTGCATTGCGTGTATTGGGTCATTCAGATGCTCCTGATCTAGCAGAATGAATTGTTTCCAGAGACTAAGTGTCTCCTCCTCCTCCTCCAACCAGCTGGTACACTCTGAATGATCACTCATTGCAGGGGTCAGTCTCCTTAGAGCCATAATGGCTAAAACTTCCCTGTCTAGAAGTTTGAGCCCTTAAGGGCATAGGAATGAACTGGACGTTCTATCTATTTATTTGTTAAAACATGTACGTCCTTGTGGGTCAGAGCAGCTTACAGACCACAGTTTAAAACATGTAAGGACAGAAAGGCAGGATATAAATGTTGTAAATAGCAATCAAATAAAACCTCAAATAATCCCCCTCCTGCAACCTGTACTCCATTAAAAGCCCTGGCACATAGTGCCTCTTAAAAATTTCTTGAGTTGGTGGCTCCCTCATCTGTTCTGGGAGCCTGTTCCACAGAATAGAGATTATAATAGAAGAATAGTGGGCTCTAGTTGATGTCAGGCAGGCTACCTTAAGTAGGGATGGGGGAGACTAGCAGATGGCAACCTCAGGAGCACTGGAAAGATTTGGATCCACTAGTTCTAGATGGTATGGAGTTGGCTTTTGCAGAGCAGGTTAAGAGCTTGAGGGTGCTCATGGACCCAGCCTTGCTCTTTGAAAAGCAGGTTGATGCATGGTTAGTAGTGCCTTTTATCGTTTTCATCTGGTTCACCAGCTTCTCTCCTTTCTTAGACTCAGCCAGTCTGGCTGAATCATACTTTTGTTGCCTCGCAGCTAGGTTACTGTGACATGTTCTAGGTTGGGCTGCCCTTGAAGACAACCTGGAAACTACAGCTGCCACTTTGTTCCCAAGTTTAATTTAAGATGATTATGACCTTTAAAGCCCTTCACAGCTTATGTCCCACACACTTATGTTCTCGTGTGCCCATTATGATCTTCAGGCTACCACCTACTGTCTGTCTTATGACTCAGGGTAGCCCACCTAGTTATTAGATTTAATCTGTAATAATTTAATAACTACTTTGTAAGCCACCTTGAGCCAAGAGGAAAGGCAGGGTATACATATTTTAATAAATAAAAGACAGTCCTGGGGACATATGGGTCCTAGGTCATGAAGGGCTTTAACAGTCATATACAACACCTGGAATTGAACTCCTGATACAAACCAGTAGCCAGTGTAGCAACATAAGAGAGGGAACTATATTCTTTTCAGCTAGCCTCTGGCAATAATTGGGCTGTTGCTGTTCAGAAGTATCAGAGATGTAGGAAGTGCTGCTTTATTTAATATAGGAATTCGAGAGAGGTGAGCCCAGGAAAATAAAATAGCCAGCCCCATGAGATTGCCTCAGGGCAGAGAACGATGCATTGGTCTCGTGCATTACATTGTGTGAAGGAAGAACTCACCAACTGACTGGCTGTCATCTAGTCCAATCAAAGCACATGACCCAATACTAGAAAGAGAATGGTCAAAATCAGCATCTGCTTAGAGGGGTACTTTTTGTTCACACAACAGAACCCAACTTGTCCTCTTCTTTGCCATGGAGCAATCAGCAGATGGCAGTTTTTGAAGTACTGAGAAGAACATTGATTCAGGTGGGGTAGCCATGTTGGTCTGAAGAAGCAGAACAAAGTTTGAGTCCAGTGGTACCTTTTAAGACCAACAAATCTTATTCATGGTAAATAACTGGACTTGAACTTTGAGAAGAACATTGTAACCTGCTGCTGTCTACTCAAAATCCATAAATAGATTTTAAATTGATAGTTGTAATCTTTTTTTTAAATTGTAAATCTGCATTAATTGCAGATACATATATGTTGTTACCTGCCCTGAGCCTACATTGTGAGGAGGGCGGGTTATAAGTTTAATGAAATTTTAAAAAATTATGCTTCTGAATTCTTCAGAACTCTACATCAGGATGGATGTTTTCAAAAACGGGGGGGGGGAAGAGATGGTGCTGGTGTAACATTGCACCTTTGGAGTTCTGGAGAAATGTAACAACATATCCCATTGAACATTCAAAAACTTGCAGACTGCTGCAAAATGCTGAATAGATATGCCTTTTTGTGTCTAAATATTACCTTCTATACACAGAACCCAGCAAATATCCTATCCTGTTCCTCCTTCATACTGTTGACACTCTGGTTCCTATCAACAGATATAACCCAGGGCCATGCCCAAAATCTCTGTAGATGCAGTATAATTATAGTTGCTGGACAATTTGCTGCTGTTAATAAAGCTGGAGGTGAGTGGGTGGATATCATGGCCTGTCTGTGGGAAATCCTTTGAGCTGTCTTACACTTAGGGTTGTAATAGAGCTGTGAAAGTTTACCTAGCAGTACATTCATCTTATCTCCAGTACTGAAACCCAAGAAGCATTAATTAAACAGGAGCAAAACAAATTCAGTAGATTAGAACAGCTTTCCAAATACACAAAATAGCTCTTGTTCTGTTATAAAGGCAGGATCGAGTTGGAAGGAATATGCAGTGTTCTCAGCTTGGAGAGTTTTTAGAGTGGGGAGTCTGAAGACTTAAAAAGTTTTCTTGAGGCATGTCCTAGGATCTAAAACTTATTTACTTTAAAATGTTACTTCTTTCCTTTATACCCCACTTTTCTCCCCAATGGGAACCCAAAATGGCTTACATGATTCTCGTCTCCTCCAGTTTATCCTCACAACTATCCTGTGAAATAGGTTCAGCTGAGAGCATCTGACTGGCCCAGGGTCACTCAGCAAGCTTAAATGGCAGAGTGGGGATTCAAACTTCGATCTCCTAGGTAGGCACTCTAATCATTATACCATACATCTAACACCTAGTGGTATGTACCTTACATATTCTGAATGGCACAAACCTTCTACTAAGTGTATTTTGGATTGCAGCTGTGTTGCTTGAGCCTCTGAGTGTTTACTTGAAAGTAAATCCAATAGAGTTCAATAGGATTACTCCACAGTAAGTGGCCATCAGACTACAGTCCTGAATCATCTGAGTTGCCTCCAAATGATTTTTGGACAGAAAGTCCCTCCTCTTAGAAGGTCCTTGTTTACACTGAATGTATTCCAATTTAAGGCAATCTGATCTTTGTCCAACTCCTATGCAAATACAGTTTTTCATTTCTGTCTCTTCTGCTTTCTGACCACTGCCTCAGTTCCTAAAATTCTTAATTTTTAACTACTTTCTCAACTACTGGGAGGATTGTTGGTTCGCTTGGGAAAAATGGAGTTAACTCTAAGCCCAGATGCATTGCTGAAATTGTGTTCTACAACATGGGTAAGCCATATTTGTTAGTTTCTCTGTTGACTGGTGTGTTATGAAAAAATTGGTATGTTTGGTGCCCAGAAAATAAGCAGTTGAAAACAGCTACTATAAAGAAAAAGAAGGGAAAAAAGAGGTTTCTGAACATGAGAATTAAAGTAATGGAGCATTAAGATACACAGTATGTTGGACCACTCCTGGCTTTTGTGAATAGGTGACTTAGGAATATTTTATGTATTTGTTGTGGTCTGTTGATACACGTTATTTACTCCAGGTAAATGATGCATCTAAATGCCACTTCCATTTACAGTTAATATGGAACATTTTTTTTTGGGGGGGGGGGTTGTTTAGTTTATTTTGGAATATAGGCATGGGTTTTATATCATCTGTTCTACAAAGCTGTGCTTCACATAAGATTGTCATATCTTTTACCTGAGATTTAATGTAGTGCACTTTGCATTTAAAATATGTTTCTGATCTCTTTTCATTTTAAAGGTGGTCTATAAGGCTAGGAGGTAGGTCTGACTTGTGGGGTGTTGTGAAGTGCCATATTTTTAAACAGAGATTGTGTTTTATTTCCCTTCAGAGTTACAACACACACCTAGGTTGTGGGAAGGTATTACTACTACATTTTGTATCTGCCTTGTTAAAGCAACCAACTTTTTATGGCAGGCTGTTGGGCCTCCAAGAGATAATGTGAAATTCAACTGCCATGGTATTATACAGCCTGGTGAGCTGAGCTGCACCTGTTGAATTTCTGTGTTAAAAGTCAAAACTTGACCCATGCTGTATACCTAGGTTGATTTACTATATTACATCATGTGGATTTAGTACTTGCTTTTAAATTAATGTTCAGTTCAGTACACAGCAAGCAAAACTGGGTACAATGAAAGCAATACCTTGGGAAAAAGGCTAGTAAAAATTTGCTCTGGCTACTCCAGAAAAGAGCTTTTTTTTTTTTTGCTACCAGCAGAGTTAGCTTCATGTAGATTGTTAGTTTTAGCAACTGAAATGTATCCAAGAACTAGTAAAATCAGGCAGACTTCTGATTATGTACAAAACAATGTTTTCCTGTGGCCCAGCATCTTCAGGGTTAAACTCATATGGTTTCCAGTCAGGGTTCACCTTTGGCATTTTAAATGTTAGAATTTAACTTCTGGTTATAAGGAGCTTTTCAGAATGCCTTTTCCCCAAAAGGCATTGCAGTCCTGTACCCTCAGCTTTTTGTTTTTTTAAAGAAGCCTTTCTTTTCCCCTTCAGAGCTGTTAACTTTTCAGCAGGGCCCCACAGTTTATGACTTCTATAGCAACTTGATGGGCAGACGTGGCAGGTAATAATGTTTATCTCCCTTTTTGCGAAAAACATCCTCTTTGCTTATTTCTGCAGATCAAGCACTGTTTTAAAACAGCACAAGATCAAGACCAATTTCTTTCCTTTTTTTTTTCTTCTCCTGGTCAAGCAGGCCACCTATTTTTACCATCTGTAAATCCTGGCATATATTCTACAGCTTTCCAGCTCTGAATCCCGATGTTCCAGGGCCAACTGCCTGCCAGGTCCCAGGCCCAGCAGTTGCCGTGGTAACACCATGAGGGCCTGGGCCTTTGCTCTTTGGGGCCACTCTATCAACCATATAGAACTTGAGGAACTGGGGTTCTTTGTTTCTTAACCTCTACCAACTCTTACACCACAAAGACACCCTCAACCCCCTTCCCCTCCCCCACCTGAAAGGGTCTTTAGTCCAATGGCCAAAAATGGAAGACCTAAATACCAGCATTTCTTCAGTAAGTAGAACCCAGGCTCAGCTAGCATTTATCTGCCAGAAATGTTTCATATGCTGCAGATGTTTGTATTTTATGATTGCTGTACTTGGGGAAAGCCCTGTTTTGTCCCTTGTTTCAGTCTCTGGAGAATACCTGGTTAAAACAGCGGAAGTAGCTAGCATCGTATCTCAAAATACAACCTCCTTTCCAGGGTTTTTAGAAGTTAAGTCTCTGGGTGGAGAGAGGCAGTGTATATGATTCTCCCTGCCTTCATTTTATCCTCACAATCACTCTGTGAGGTAGGTTAGACCAGTTATTCTCTGTTTCTCAGCCTAAGGTTACTCAGAGTTTCATGCCTGGTTTTAATTGCACTGTATGCTGATGGCAAGGCTTCTTTCACTAAGTTTGTACCAAGGCTTCTTTCCTCTTTAACAGTGTTTTTAACTGTTTCTGAAAGGCTGTAATATTTCAGTTATGGAATTCCTCCTTCAAAAGTGTGAAACACTCTAAATCCCTAAAGCTAAGGTAAGAACATCTTCTTTCAGTGCCTCAAAAATATTTCAGAGCACTTGCTGTCCTGGAGACACTGATACATTCTTTGATACTTCATATGCTTTTAAGCAGAAATTCATTTTAAGAGACAGCTATATAGCTAGTACAGCTTTAGCCTATCCTTCCTCCAAACTGCTTGAGGCAGTACATGTGATTTCCCCACCCTCAATGTATCCTTACAACAATCCTGTGAGTAGGGGTACCAGATTCCAGGTGGGACCTGGGGATTCTCCAGAATTACAGTTCATCTCTGGATTTCCTCCGTGTGATTTCGGATGCCAGCCTCCCGGTGGGACCTGGGGGTCCCTTCGAATTACAGGTCACCTCCAGACTACAGAGATCAGTTCCCCTGGAGAAAATGAGGGGGACTGATCTGGCCACCCTACCCCATCCCCAATCCCCTGCTGGTGGCTAGAGGGGACCTGGCAACCCAGCCTGTAAATTAAGATGAGAGAGAATGACTGTCCCAAGGTCACCTAGTAACCTTGTGGTAGAGTAGGAATTTGAACCTGGATTTTTCAGATCATAGTCCAGTACTCTAACCACTATATCACACACTTAAGATTTCTTGTTGCTGGTATGCTTCTTGGTCCAATTCAAGATGCTGACATTGATCTTTAAAGCCTAAACAGCTTAGGGTGAGAGTAACTGAGTTACTGCCTTCCCCTATATAAACCTGTAAATGACCTAACATTAGCCGACATGTCCTGCACAGCTTGTCCACATTAACTGCAATGAAAATTGAAGAATTTCAACTAGTGGTGTGGGGTGGAAAATTGTCCAGTGTTATATTTTTCCCATGGGAAAATTTCTACCCAACAGTTGTTAATATAGTATGTTTATCTATCATTGTCAGGACTGTTGTGCTGCAAAGCAATCATGTTAGATGGGCTAAGTGTGGGGTACGAAACATGGACAAACCCCAGTGCTTGTACAAGGCCCAGGGTTGTAAGTGTGGTCTTTGGCTTCTTTTGCTAATTTTATTGAAATTTTTCAAAAATTATTTAGATTTGAATAGGAAAATTTCCCAGGCAGGTGATGGCTTCACAGCTTTGGGTGATCCTGCAGGAGATGGATTATCTAGACCCATTTCAATCCAGGGTTTTGAATGAAATCACTATTGGTCTTCTTGACTGATGACTTTCACTGGGGAGGGGGGCGTTGTCATCCCTGTTGATTCTTGTGCATCTCTCAGTAGCTGTTGACACCTCCAGCCATGGTATCTTTCTTGAGAGGCTAACTGGGTTGGGAGTAGGAGGTACCATGCTTTGGTAGATCTTCTCTTATTTGATGTACCAAATTCAGGTGGTAGTGCTGGAAAATTGCTGCTTATACCCATAACATTTATGTTGTAGGGTCTTGAAGGGTTCTCTCTTGCTTTATGTTGTTTAACATCTACATGAAAATGTTTGAGAGAGATCATCAGGGGATTTGGAATAAGGTGCCACTAGTATGAGGATGACGCCCAGCTCTATTTGTCCTTTCTGGCTAAGTCAGGGTCTGTGGAAGTACTGAAAAGGTGCGTGAAGAACTGAAACTCAATCCAGATGAGACTGAGATACTGTTGGTTAATAGAAAAGCTGCTCAAGTTCAGTGGAGTCAGCTTGTCCTGGAGGGGGGGCGCTCCCCCTGAAAGAGGAGGTTTGTAGCTCAGGGGTGCTGGTGGATCTTGCCCGTACAGTTGGAGACCCAGGTCTCCTCCATGGCATGTAGTACATTTTATCAGCTTGTGCTAGTTCCTCGAAAGTGTGATCTGGCCATGGTAATCCATACTCTGGTTGCATCCAGGTTAGGTAAGGTTACTGTAAAGTGCTCTGTGTGGGGCTGTCTTTGAAAAGGTCTGGAAACTCCAGCTGGTCTAAAATGCTGCAGCCAGGTTATTGTCAGGGGCTTGATACAGGGATCATATCACCCCTATGCTGAAAGATCTGCACTGGCTGCCCATTTGTTTCCAGGCACAATTCAGAGCATTAGTTCTTATCTTTAAAGCCCTAAGTGGCTTGGGGCCAAGGTACTTGAAGGATCACCTCCTTCCATATTGGTCAGCCCACCACTTGTCTCATAAGCCCTGCTCTCCATGCTCCTGTCTACCAAGGTGAGTTGGGTAGCAACCAGAAACACGGATTTTCCAGTAATGTCAGCTCACCTATGGAATGCCCTCCCCCCTGAGGCTCACCTGGTGCCAAGTTACTTTCTGTTAGGCGCCAGGCCAAAGCATTTTGGTTTAGCTCAGCTTTTAATTAACACCATTTTAAAGACCATTTTTGTAGTGTGTGTGTGTTAGCTTCAGTGAGTTATGTTTTTATACTCTGGCTGTGTTTTTAATGCTGAGTTTTCACAAAAAACCTAAGGCAGGATAAAAACATTATAAAGAAATAAAATTAATGAAATGACCTTAATAGAATTCTGTATATTCTGAAATCTCAAGTGTTCTTAATTTTGAGCCTGAAGGGCCACAATTCCAAACTCCACAATTCTAAATTCTGAATCCAAATTCCTAATCCATATTCTGGTGCTAGTGTGCATCCCCATCACTGTGTAAACCAGCTCAGTTGATTTTCAAGAGAACATTAAACTCTTGTAAATAGGATCTTTTGCCCTTCTAGTCTTTTTTTTAATGCTAGTAGGGCCTTGCTGTGAAGTCTCCCCCCCATCCTTGAGTAAATTTTGTTCATGTGAAAACTGACCTTTAAAAACTTGGAATACACATTTTCCAGGTGTGATCTATGTATTTTATATATTTTAAACGCACATTTCCTGCTTTGCTTTAAAAAAAAAGAAATTAAATTTGTTCCTCTGTTATCTTGCATGGCTCTGGAACACAGGGCTTGACACTTGTCATTGAAATCAATATTGGTTGGGTTGTGCCATGTGTTTGTTGGGGAATTGACCATTTGTGCACTAGTGAAGTGCCACAACCTTTGGGTTTTAGGGTGGACTCAAGATATGATGCTTGATGCAGAACTAAACAGCACACTTGCCAGAAGGTAATAGAGTGAGATTATTTGACAGACAGCACTGGGTTGCAAGAAGATAGATATATGTTTTGGGAGTTAGGTTTATTCAAGGTGTTTGAGCCATTAGATGTAAGCTATCAGATATTTGGTGGTAGAAGATGTTTTTATATACATATTGGGAATTCAGGTAATGAGCAGCATAATTAAGTGTTGTCAAGTTGCAACTGATCTGTGGGGTATTCAAGGGAAGAGATGAGCAGAGGTGGTTTGTCATTGCCTTCTCTGCATAGCAACCATAGCCTTTCTTGGTGGTCTACCGTCCAAATACTAACCATGGCCAACCCTGCTTAGTTTCTGAGCTCTGACAAGTTCTGGCTAGTCTGGTCTGTTCAGACTGCTCGGCAGTATAGGAGCCTTTTTATTGGTCATATTTTCACGTTGGGTCAACTGGTGGTTGACAAATATGCCCTCTTTTATTTCTTTTTGTTTTCATCTGTTGTCTTTGCAAGCCTTTTTTGTTTGCGAATTTTAGTTGCTGATGTTCCAAGTAAATTTGTTTCTTTTATGGCAGCATTATACAACTGATGCAAAAACCAGGGTCAGTAATAACAGTAATATCTAATTTTGGCAGCGTGATCATGAAATTTAGTAGCATCCCTAATTAAACCTCATACATGCTTTACAATCAGCAACTGGGGACCCTTCTCCAAACGTTATGGGAGGTGAAGGACCTTTTTGATTGTTGCAGGCAGACTTAGAAACTCTGCCTTCGGTTTGCTGTGAGGTGAAGAAAGGCAGTATATATTTCTCCATGGTTGGAGACAGAGGGTGGCGCTGGGCGAGACGGTCTCCCTGCGATACCCACTAGGATGTGGTGTGCCGCAGTGGGTGATCCTCTCGCCAATGCTATTTAACATCTATATGCGCCCCCTCACCCAGTTAGTCTGGAGTTATGGGCCAGGTTGCCATCAGTATGCTGATGACACTCCGCTTTATCTGTTAATGGACGGTCATCTGTCCTCTGTTCCTGGAAATTTGGCTGAGGCTTTGGACGCTGTGGCTGGATGGTTGCGGCACAGTTGATCGAAGTTAAATCCATCGAAGATGGAGGTCCTGTACCTGGGTCATGGGGGTTTGGAGGTGGGCATCAGGCTTCCCACACTGGGACAGCTCTGGTGCCGGCCCAGTCAGTGAAGAGCCTGGGAGTAACACTGGATACCTCCTTATCTATGGAGGCCCAGGTTGCTGCAGTCACCAGATCTGCATTTTTCCATCTTAGGCAGATCAGGCTACTGAAGCCCTATCTCTCCCCCCAGGACTTAGCTACAGTGACCCATGCAATGGTCACTTCCAGGCTTGATTACAGCAACTAGCTCTACACAGGCCTACCCTTGAAGCTGATCCAGAAATTACAGCTGGTACAAAATGCGTTTGCGCACATGCTGATGTCGACGCCTGAGCGGGCTCACGTTCGGCATGGGCTCTGTCAGCTGCATTGGCTGCCAGTTGAGTACCAGATCCGCTTCAAGGTGTTGGTAATTATCTTCAAAGCCTTATACGGCCTGAGACCAACATACCTAAGAGACCGCCTCTTCCCATATATGCCTCGGAGAGCATTACGCTCCAAGGGTCAACATCTCCTGGTGATCCCTGGCCCAAAGGACATCTGCTTAGCCTCAACCAGGGCCAGGGCTTTTTCCACTCTGGCCCCCACATCGTGGAACATGCTTCCTATTGAGATCAGGGCCCTGCGGGATCTTATTCAATTCCGCAGGGCCCACAAAATGGAGCTGTTCCGCCAGGCCTTTGGCTGAGGCAGCGGGCATCCACATATGCCCCCCCCCCCCGAGGTTGCGGTCTCCCACCTACTGATAACCGGCCATACTTAGTTACATGGGCTGGATTCTCCCTATGGCAAGCATGACTATTGATTTTATATGTCTTAATGTGTTTAAATTGTATTGTATTTATTGAACTGTTGTGACCCGCCCTGAGCCCATACGGGATGGGCAGGATATAAATGTGAAAAATAAAACAATAAATAAAGAAAAATAAACCTATCCAAGGAGGTGTTAGCCTTCTGTTTCAAAGGGATTGAAGAATTATTTTGCCCCAGTTTTGTCAGTTCTGATAGTTTTCACTGATGTTGTGTATATGTGTTTACTTCGCTACTCTTTGAAAGGACTTCATGGGGTGATTGGGAATTTGAACAGGAATTGAGGGGTGATTTTGAGCAAAAAAGTGGCCAGTGGGAAAGAGGTTAAGTATTTCTTTTCTTTCTCAACATTCAGTACTATGACTTCCCCAAAGTTTAGGTCTGAGGGGTTTGTCGCTTGCAATAATGACATGATTTGGGATTACGAGGGGTATGCAGGATAGAGTTTCCAGCTGCTACATCTAGGTTGTAGACATTTTCCAGCCCTGGAAACTCACCTGGCCCCTCAATCCCAGCCTTTGGGCACTTTTTTGTTTTCTTAAGAAAGTGGCCAGTATTTGAGGTTAGGGTATGTTGTAATTCTCTAATAGAACTGCTGTTACTTGCAATGTTGTTCTGGTCTCTAAACGTCTAGTAGCTTCTAAGATAACTTTAGAAAGCAGAAAAGTGGTAAAAGGGGGGCATAAATGCAGTATGTGAGGAATCTTTGGGTCAAATTGAAAACTGAATTGTGATTTTCCCTTTGGCTCTGTTGAAATAGTGGCCAAGGTTCTTGCTGGAATGTGCAATATACTGCTACATAGGTTTTGGTAATTTTTTTAGAGAGTTTAATGCGCTTCAAAGCGAGCAAAGTAAATAATGTGTAGGCTGAAGAATGTCAGAGGGAGTATGAATTCCAAATGGAGATACCGAGGACAGATTTCCCCCTCTTAGATATACCCACTCATTTTATTTTAATCTTTTATATGTGTAGTTGACCCTGGATTGTGAGGAAGAAAGCAAGAATTTTTGGCCCCACATCACAACCCTTTTCAAGGTCTTTGTCTGATACTACAGATCTGACACTGGATGTTCCTGAGAGTTTCCAGTATGAAGGCCCAGGCAGTGAAAGATGTGTGCCTCCAGATGCATGAATTACTATTTTTAACTGTCCTCAAGCCCAGCATTGAGCAGAAAAGGTTGTTCATTGTGAGCAATGTTTTCCATGTTAGAGTTACAAGTGAAATAGTTTGCATGACAGGGAGGTTGTTGGGGGAAAGGTATAAAAATGCCTTGGAGCATTAGCCAGACTTGGACTACTGGTTTAAATGATGCTGCTGTCATCTCCTTAAAGCCCTTGTACATCCTTCTGAATCTGCTTTGCTGTTGATGGAGATGGTATAGTGGATATGATGGACTGCAAGTCAGAGCCTGTATGTTCGTGCCTATTTGACCTTTTAAAAATTATTTATAAAAAATAAATTGGTGTCTTTCAAATTTACAGCTTTCAGGGAAGCTAGTCAAGGCAGCCCTGACAGTCTGATACAGAATTCCTGCATGGTTATGCAGAATTTGGGAACATGTTTTAGTGTGCCTTGTCAAATGAGATGATGGTTTAGAATGTAGCCGGCACACCTTTGCAGCTGCATATAGTGGGCTTAACTGGTAGATCAAGTTTCTTCATTTCACAGATGCATGCATATCATTACTGTTCTTCTCTTTAAAGAACCTCTGATAAGTTTCTGAGGTTCCCCCAACTTTCCTAAAATAGGTTGGAAAACACTTTTGCAGACAGCTGGACTTTTTTTTTTCCTTCAAAGAAGCTCTGAGCTGCCAACTCTCAGTAGAGTTGTCCTGTAGTTCTGGAAAGTAATTGCTTCTTGTAACACACAGGATATAATTTGTAAAGTGCATTTTTGCCACCAAATGTTGTAAAAGGAAGAAGTCTGGAGGATGGAAATACAGTGTTTTGTCATAGAAAGAGAGGGGGGAGGGGAGAGGGGGAGAGGGGGAGAGATCTCCACTGCTGCTCCATGCACCTGTGGAACTTCCACAGAGCACAGTTTTCCTTATGCATTATAATGTCAGGGGACCTCCAGTACAGATCAGCACAGTCCCCAGCATCTCAAACATGGGGAAACTTCTTGTCTTTTTAAATCGTTTATCATAGTGACCTTTGTATTCTTTTCCTGCAGTTTATTGGGGAAGACAAACGCGTTGGGACACGGACCATCCTGGTTGGCCACCGTCCGGTTTCTGAAACAGAGGCTTATGTTGTCCAGAAATTCTGTGACAACAAGATAATCTCCTCCAAGGTATGCTTGACCTGTTAATCTACACAACGTCATCAATGGATGCATGCAAGTTCTTGATGCGTAATATGAATGCATTCCTAAACTTAAATCCCGATAAACCATCTTTGCTCATGCACTTCAAAGCAGGAGCTGCAAAAAGTACTCCTGTTGCCCCATCAGTGTCTATATTTGCTGTTGTCAGAATGATGACATACGATGGCTGGAACTGTGTTGTTTGAACTGGTTTCTTTTTAAAAGGCTGTTCTGAATTGGACTGCATTTTACATCTCTAGCTTAGTAGATCATAAGAAGCATTGTTCCACTCATGCACGTAGCTGCTCTGCTTGAAACATCCGCACCCATTCCTCAATCATGTTGAGGACCTAAATGTCACAGTCCTTGCTGTTCTTGAACCTTGACCTGTATTCTTGACCTGCTGTTCTTGAACCTTGACCTTTACATCTGCCCGGCACCCTCCCCTCCCTCCCATGAAGATCTAAATGCTAAATATGCCATCTTGCTCAAAATGCTTAAATATCTGTGTTGAATGTTTTAATTCTGAATTCTGTAGTTTTAACTAGTTTTAAAATTGTATTGGATTTTATGTTGTTGTAAACCACCCTGAGCCCCATGCAAGTGGGGAAGGGCAGTTAAGAAATTGAAATAAATAAATATTCTGGGGAGCAGAACAGGTTGCAATGGGGAGAGGGTTGGTCAGAAAGGTCCATGATTGCTGTTCTTCTTGTGATACATAGGATTCATCTCTGTGTCCACAGAAACCCCAGAGTTTGTCAGTCATATTGGGAGTCTTGTCCATAATCAGTACTCTTTCAGGGAAGTTTATCTGCAGTCTTTCCCTGCAGCTCAATTGGAGTGTTGGAAGACTTCTCTTGTAGAATCACCACCATGTTCTATAAGTTTTTTAAAAATATATATTTTGGGGGAAGGGTGGGTTGGATAGAGAACAGACCTCTGACATTTGTGAAAGTGTTTGACTGTTCACGCCTCTGAGATTTGTGTAAGTGCTCCCCTGCACACATGGCCACAGTTCAAATTTGGTCCCTGCAGGGAAGCTTTCTTTGTTCTTTTTAAAAAATCATTCCACTCTTGTGCAGTTACACCCATCACCCCCACCACACATACATATTACTGTTTGTTTTTTAAAAATAGAAAAAATACAAATGCCTTTCCTTTCTTCCTCTCCTTCTGAGGCAACTTGAAATGGATGGGGGGATGGGAGTAAAACCATTAACAGATGGAAGGATTAAATCTCTTTTTCTTTCTTGGTCCTGGTTCATATCCCTGTATCACCTTAGCCTTGCTTTTTGACCCTGTTGTGAACGGATTGGTCCCTCTGTTGTCCACTGAAAGCACCCATGACATGAGCTCCAAAGCTCCCTTGCAAGTTATGGGTTTTAAAGAAACTTTTTGTTGTGTTTATAATGTTATACCATTCAATGTTGTAGTGAAGTTTTATTGGAATATTTGTGGTTGTGGGTTATTGTGGGTGTAGATTTGATGTACTTATGGCTGTTCAGCAACACTGGACATTTATTAGGCACAGGGTAGAAATCTGTGGGATGGATCCTGCAGATCCTTTGCACAGTCTCTTTCACATTCTCTGTTTACCCAAGAGGCTCTGTTGGGAGGCAAAGGCTACTTGCACCAGAGGAAAGCACAACCATTAGTGGAAGAGGTCTGTGGGGTCCAATCCAGTAAATCAAACTTTGCCTAGTCTCATCGGGTGTCTTCCTGTTTTATTGTTGACATAGGGATGGAAGAGTGAGTGAGCAGTCACTAACACAAATGCAGTGGCAGTGGCACCTTCAAGACTAACAAAATTTATTCCAGCACAATCTTTTGTTAGTCAGAACTCACTTCACCAGATGCTTAGGGAATTTAAAAACTTACAGAGATTTTTATAACAAAAATCACAGAAGGGGAGTTTTGGGGTAGAGACCTGTAAACCATTCAGGTATGAGTCAGGTGGCTAAAGTAATCTCCAGTATGTTCTCCTTCACCTGTCGCACAGTCGCACAGTCGAGTCCGACTCTTCGCGACCCCATGGACCAGCTCCCGCCAGGCCGTCCTGTCTTCCGCCGTCCTCTGAAGTTGGCTCAATTTATACCATTCAATGTTGTAGTGAAGTTTTATTGGAATATTTCCAATAAATTTCCAATAAATTTATTGGAATATTTCCAATAAAACTCCTTCACCTACTTGTTTATTAGTTATTATTGATTATTATTTTCAATTTGTATCCCGCCTTACTTCCAAGCATTACTTCAAGACAGGAAGTCCTGGTCTTATGAAAGAATCTAATGGAAGCTGAACTGCCCTGCCACTATGTAGCCAGCAGAGGTGACCTTTTTAGGATGTGTCAGGCATCCTGGATCCATCTGTGGAATATTTAACTGATTTGTGGGTTTGACTTAGCCACCTTGCAAATGTTGGAATAAAATAAGCAGGGCATACTCCTGGTGATAGTGTGTGTGTGTGTGTGTATAAAGTATGACACATCATTCTCCCTCAATGGGGGTGGCTTTAATATCCACCCCTTCCTTTTAAAAGTACGTTTTAGAAATTTATTGTTGACTTCATTATTTGGCTGAATATGAACTGTCAGTAGGTGTTCTGTCTCCATATTGGTTGTATTCATGGTTCTGATCTTAATCGGTGCTTTCATCTTGCAGTACACAGTCTGGAATTTTCTCCCAAAGAATCTCTTCGAACAGTTCCGAAGAATTGCCAACTTCTATTTCCTTATCATCTTTCTTGTACAGGTAAGGCTTCTTTTGCAGATGAAGTAAAAGCCAGAAGTAGTGATTTATTTTAGGAACAGAGCAATGAAAGCATCCGGCATTGTTTTGCAGAATGAATATTAGACTGTCATTTTATTATTTATTTATCTATTTGATACTTTTGCAGTGTGTGTGTGTTTGCACCCATGCCTGGAATTCGCAACCTCTGGTGACTCCTACTGGGGCACAGAGGACATTCAGAGAAGTAGCTTGCTATCCTGTCTCTGGCCTCTTGGCCCTGGTATTCTCTTGAGGTCTCCCATCCAAATACTTGCCAGGGGCGGCCCAGCTTAGCTTCTGAGATCTGATGAGATCGGACTTGCCTGGGCTATCCAGGTCAGGGCTAGACTGTCATTCTTAATAAGGAATTGGGGATGTGTTGTTGTACTAACACAAGCTATAACAATATCTGCACCTGTGATTGTTGATGTGGCTTAATGTTGAAATTCAGATGATCCAGTTATAATGATTCTTAATTACTTGGGATGTAGGTTTTCTTTTTGTTGAAATGAGGAGCTCAGATACTGCCCTTATCTAGCCAGAAGCTGTATTTTCTTGTAGGTGAATGGGAAAAATAGACATAGAAGACCCAAATGAGTACTGCATATATATATTCCCTTCCTAGTCCCAACAGCCAGGCCTGTGCACACAAATCCTTTTTAAAAAATCTGAAAGCCTGCTGATTTCATAAGATGAAGCTTCTTTGGCCTTGTTCCAATTTGTAAGGAGAAGTAGGAATCTGGATCCAGTGCCGACCAGCTGATTGCTGGGTTTCAGCTTTCTGAGAGCTTCACAAGCACAGCACAGCACTGGCTGCTCTGGGAAGTCCATTGGCTCAGAAATGTCATCAGTTCAAATCTCACTTCTGTCACAAATTTGTTAATTTGCCTTAATACAGCTCCTCTCTTGGCTTTGCCCCCTCCCCCAAATATGCAGTACACTGGCTTACCTTACAAGGCTGTTGTAAGGACCACAACAAATGTTTTGAACACTGCAAGTTCTATGCTAAGCGTTATTAACGAAGTCTCCATTTGGAAATATGTCTACAGATTTTGTTACTGAATTTGGGGCTTTATCACCTTAAAGTCCTTGGTATTTTAGCTGAACAGAAACCACTTGGCTATTTCCCCATAAGCTGAGTGTTATCAGGCATTGCTAAAGGGTGTATTGAGTTTGCGGTTGCTGCAGTCACAATAGCTGAATCCCATCTGCTCTGAAAATGGAACAGTTCATGAATTGGCATGTCCTCCTAGTTTCAGAGATTAGACATTAATGATCTCTACAGAAGTAGCTCTAGCTAATTAAAACAATAACACTGAGACAGCTCTCCTTAGTCTTTTCTTCCAGATATCGTAAATCCTGCAGTGAGCCATAAGGGCTAATTGCAGATCCTCAGAGTTATGGATAACCTTTCCAGGGGCAAAGATACTGAGTTGCTTCTTTCTAATATGGTATGGATTGGTTTGCTACAATGAACTGGAATCTCCCAAAATGCCCGTGAAATTGTAACTTGGAAGGAGTGTCATGTTGAACTAGAGCCAATCGGAAATAATTCTACAGCCCCCAGATGCTGTTTGACTGTTCCACTGTTGACTACAACCAGAGCTGGAAGAAATTTTTTCTTGATAACAATTCAGAAAATTTGATGCTCTTTTCCTCTTTGTTTTCTTATGTCTTCATATGATATCTTGAACGTTCGGGGGGGGGGAATGAAGATTACAAGAGAAGAGGGTGTGTGTGAGAAAGAGACAGCCATGTAGAAACGCTTAAATTCTTGGTCTCTGGAAGCAAAAAAAAAAAGCTTTATTGTGCCAAGTTCTCTTTTTTAATTGACCTTGGCTATCACAAAAAGGAACCTTGTAATTCATAAGAACATAAGAGAACATAAGATACGCCAATGTTGGATCAGGCCAAAGGCCCATCCAGTCCAACACTCTGTCACACAGTGGCCAGAAATACCAGGTGCCATCAGGTGGTCCACCAGTGGGGCCAGGACATTAGAAACCCTCCCACTGTTGTCCCTCCCAAGCACCAAGATTTATTATTCTGTACATAATAAAACATTTTGGCCCAGAATCCTTCCCTCCGCCATGGATGTATTTGCTAAGCAGTAGCAAGTCCTGTCAAATTATGACCTAGATTAGTCAGAATGGGTGTTAGTATCTTTTGAGAAATGCATGCAATAAGTTCTCCATCTTTTGGTCTTTGTGAATGCCAGCCACCCAAATCACCCCTGCCCCAATTATTCTGAAGACGTAATAAAGCATAGGATATATGTAATGCTTGTGTGCTGTCTTGAGATCCATAAAGCAATCTTGGAGGGTGACCAGGATTATTAACCCTGAAGGAAGAGCCGCCACCACCGGGGTGCTAGGTAGGCTGACCCAACCCCTGAGAATGTGCCCATAGTTAGGGATCCATAAAAGTGATTAGCACTACAAGTTGTAAACCGCCGAGAGACCCCCATTGGGTGGGTTAGGGCGGTATATAAATCGAAAGTTAAATAAATAAATAAAATAAAAATAAACTGCAGAGCAAGGGTGGCTTGTGGCTAAGAGAGAATGGCTTCCATTAGGTCACCCAGTGAGTTCATAGCAGAGATGAGATTTGATCTGGGGACTTCACAATTCGTTGATCAGTCTTCTAGCCACTGCATTTCACCATATTTGGCTACATCATCTCCCAATGATTCTCCCACCCACCATTGTTTAGCACTTAGAACAGTGATGGTGAACCTTTTGGGGACCGAGTGCCCAAACTGTGACCCAGAACCCACTTATTTATCGCAAAGTGCCAACACGGCAATTTAACCTGAATACTGAGGTTTTACTTTAGAAAAAAACTCATACATTAACTTAAGATGATCCAAACAAAGTAAGGAAAGCAATCCCAGAGAATTTATTTATTTATTTATGTTTGGATTTATATCCCGCCCTACCTCAAAGGCTCAGGGTGGCTTACAGGGGCACTATGTGCCAAGATTATAACAATAAAACATATAATATAAAACAATAAATTATAATAAAATACAGCTACAAGTTTACAATACAAGTTTACAAGTTTAGCCAAGATGGGTAGATCTTAACCTCCATGGTAGCTTCTTGAAATCTTGTCATCCAAATCATGCCCGGACGCCTCGTCCCTCCAGTGGGATCCAGTCATGCTGGTAATACGATAGTGCATAGGGGTGGTGGTGGAATAGTGGTGGCAGTGGCTCCTACTCAAAGGCCTGGCGGAAGAGCTCCGTCTTGCAGGCCCTGCGGAACTGAGAAAGGTCCCGCAGGGCCCGGATCTCCTCTGGGAGCTCCTTCCACCAGGTAGGAGCTGCCACCGAAAACGCCCTGGTCCTGGTCACCGCAAATTTAACATCTCTCGGGCCTGGAATTTCCAGGAGATGACGACTCCCCGACCGTAGTGCCCTTGGGGGAACATATGGAGAAAGGCGGTCCCTCAGGTAGGGTGGACCCTGGCCATAAAGGGCTTTAAAGGTCAAAACCAGCACTTTGAAGCGAATCCGGTACGCTATCGGCAGCCAGTGCAGCGCTTTCAGCACAGGCTGAATGTGGTCCCTCCTCGAGAGGCCCATCAACAGCCTGGCTGCAGCATTCTGCACTAGCTGCAGCTTCCGGATTTGCGACAAAGGCAGCCCCATGTAGAGAGTGTTACAGTAGTCTAGCTTTGAGGTAACCGTCGCATGGATCACCGTGGCCAGGTCCTCACGGCTAAGATAGGGGACCAACTGCCGAGCCAGCCGAAGATGATAAAAGGCTGCCCTGGCAGTGGCTGCCACCTGGGTCTCCATCGTTAAAGAGGAGTCCAGGCGCACCCCCAAACTCCTAACCTCCGACGCTGGTACCAACGGAACCCCATCAAAGGTCGGGAGAGGGAGCCCCAACCCTGAGCTGATCCGACTCAGGCCCAGGACCTCCGTCTTTGCCGGGTTTAGTTTCAACCGGCTCAGCCTGAGCCAACCAGCCACAGCTTGTAACGCCCGATGCAGGTCATCGGGAGTAGAGTCCGACCGGCCGCCTAGCATCAGATAGAGCTGGGTGTCATCAGCATATTGATGGTACCCAAGCCCACAACTCTGGGCAATCTGGGCAAGGGGGCGCATGTAGATGTTAAACAATATCGGGTACAAAACGGCCCCCTGAGGCACCCCACACTCAAGGGGATATCTCCGGGACCGCTGGTCCCCTATCGCCACCCTTTGTCCCCGACCCTGGAGAAAAGAGGCAAACCATTGAAGGGCAAGCCCCTGAATCCCCGTGTCGGCGAGCGGGGGGTCAGCAACTGGTGGTCGACCATATCGAACGCGGCCGACAGATCTAACAGCACCAGTGCTGCCACACTGCCCCTTTCCAGATGCCTACAGAGATCGTCAGTCAAGGCGACCAGCACAGTCTCCGTCCCGTGACCAGGGCGAAAGCCGGACTGGTAGGGATTGAGGACGGAAGCATCCTCCAGAAAGCTCTGTAGCTGTAATGCCACCACCCTCTCTAGACACCGGCCGATAATTAGCCAATTCGGTCGGGTCTAAAGATGGCTTTTTCAGAATTCGACACTTTAATGATGGTCTGGGCCTGGCTGGGGCGATTGCACGCGTGCCCACAGAGAGAGCTCTGAGTGCCACCTCTGGCACCCATGCCATAGGTTCGCCACCACTGACTTAGAAGGACTTCAGTAAGAACTTGGTTTAACTGAGCTCCAATGAACTAATTCCATGGAATGTATGCTGACCACCTGAGGTGGGCATCTACACATTTAGTAGTTTGAATTTGGGGTTGTTGGGGGGTTTTGCATTGGTATCCTGCCTTTCTTCTGTGATGGAGCTCTGTGGTATAGACAGAACTCCAGGCAGTCTCCTATTCAGGTAAAGTTGTTATTACCACATACATTCAGTTTGCCACCTGGGATCCAGTACCTAGAACTCTTTCCTGGGATAGTCCACAAATTTCCATTGGCAGCACAGGCTGTGGTACATTATTGGCATTTGACGTGGATTAAATATGGACCAGAAGAAAACTGTCTATACAAAAATAACACTTTTGCTCCAAATTGCCCATGTATGTGCTGGAAGTTGTGCCTCAAATGATGCTTTCAGAAACCTAGAGTGATTTCTTCACAAGGTATTTGATGATAGACTTTGAGCAGGGAAGTGGGAGCAGGGAATACCCAGTGGGATCAGTGTCTGAGAGATGTATCTCTACTATATAAACAGCTGGAGATTCTTTGCATTGTGACCACTTTGAGGGTTTCTGTCTCTTTCCCCTGAATATCAGTTTTTGGTGACTACTTGTGTATGTTTGATTGTTGTGAAATTAATGACTCTCACTACTCATTAGTGTCATAGAAAGATTCAGTAACTTGGCACTTTTCCCTTCCCTCTCTGCAGGTCATAGTAGATACACCAACGAGCCCAGTCACCAGTGGACTTCCTCTTTTCTTCGTTATTATTGTTACAGCTATTAAACAGGTATTCCACACTCCTTTCTCCCTCTTTCTAAAGAGGATTATAAGATCTTTAAATTGCCCATGCAGCAAATCTGGCCACCACCCTGTAATTTATTTGCTTCCTGGTTGCATTTTTCTTCATTTCTTCTTTCAGGGTTATGAGGATTGGCTACGGCACAGGGCAGACCGGGAAGTCAACAAAAGCACAGTCTTAGTGATTGAGGATGGAAAGCGTGTGAAGAAGGACTGTGATACAGTCCAGGTAATGGAGGTGGGGAACTGTCCTAGAGCTTTGATCACTTCCTGTGAAGGACATTTGGCAACTATTTCCCCTGGGGAAAAAATATTTTATTAGTTACCACTGAAACAGATGTAAGCAGATGTCACAAATTATGTCACAGATGCCTAAATCAGCAATAAAACTAAAGGTAAAAACAAAAGCAAGCAAACAGTACATAATGACAGAACCAAACAACATAATAGCAAATTGCAATGGTGCAAAGTATTTCTGAACTTAGAGCAACTAAAGCTTCTAAATGGCGTAGAACTCTTTGTGTCTGAAGAAGAATGTCTTTGCCACTTGTGCCATCGTAATAAAACTTGGTTTAAAACCTTCCTCTTTTCTAGAGCTTTATTGTTTGGGCAAACTCAGTATTAACTCTTGTAAAACAACTAAGTAGGTGTGTTTTGGGTGTATGCATGTAAAGAGGTCAGAGAGGCCTGTTCTGCAGATTGCCATCAAGAGTGGGCAGAACTTGAACAGGCAGGATTTAGTTGGCTCAAGGCAGGAGCAGAGAAATATTAAAATATACATCTCTTCTTGGTTACCTTCTAGACTGTTGACGGGTTCTGCAGTATTTAACTGCAGAACCCTTCAATAGTCTAGAAGGTAACCAAGAAGAAAGGTATATTTTAATATTTCTCTGCTCCTGCTCCTGCTCCTGCCTTGAGCCAACTATTGTTGGGGTATAGTGAGACTTTCCAAACAGAACAGCATTAACTTTTAGTTGTCTTTGTGCTCTCCGTGGTAGCAAATCTCAGAGAGGTATCCAAGTTAGCCTGTCACAGAAAAAAACAGGACATCTGTGACACTTTCACCGTGTGCAAGCTGAAGATCCACTTTGTTCATCTACTAAAGCAGGCTAGCTTTAAAAAGACCTACCCGGGGCTGCCATTGCGGCTGCATGGCAGAAGGCTGGGGACAGCGGGTAGCTCAGGAGTCCATTCAGCTACAAGCCATGTAGGTGGGGCTGCTTGCATCGGGAGGTGCCTGGTGGCTGACCTCCAGTGGTCTATAGCTGGCCACCTGGTCTTTGTGCCCTGCTTTGGGACCACCCATGCTGCCTATTTAAAGCTGTGCAGCCACTGGGTGCTTCCACTTGGCTACTTGGCCAGCCCCTCCCATCCTCTCTGAGCTTTCCATTTCTGTAACGCAGTAATTTTCTTATGTGTTTAATTGTCACAGCTTTTGGCAGTTTTAGGCATTGGGCCAGATCCATTTGGTGTGGGGAGACTGCACTTGTGTGACCGCCTCCCCCAGTTGGGGATCCCTTTAAAAGGTTTTGGGGATGGAGCCAGTTTGCGGCATGCCCAGCTTTGTGAGTAGTTGCTTGGCTCCATTCACAGGTGGCAGGGGATCCACTCAGAAGTGTATGTCTATGTGGGTCCACTTCACTTCCCATCTCAGGTTTACCCTTAGCAGATGGGCTGGGGGTGGGTTTCCATCGGATGGCAGGTGGGTCATCTGATGCCTGGATCCATACCCTGTCCAGCACTAGTGCTTCTGTTGCTGTAATCAATAAAGCGGTAGCCTTTTTTACCCCAACTCTGTTGTCTGCCCTTCTGCCCTTCAGCTGCCATTAGGACCGCGAGCGTCTGCCCCAGTAAATGCTTGCATCTTTAAGCTGCCATAAGACTTGAATTTTCTGTAATAATTACAAAAAACACATCCAAGCACAGTCAGTAAAAACTATACATCTGAAACCATTTTTCTTCAGAAGAAAAAGGCTAAAAAAAGGCCCACATTTTCATTCAACAAGTCAGCAGTTGGGAGCCAGGGAATGCTTTTGGCATGACTGGTTTTAGAATGAGGTAAGGCAGTGGCCTATTCTGGGTGGGTGGCAGTTTCTGCTGCAACCTCACCTCCACTGCTGTCATACCCTACAGACTCCCCGCTCCACGTACATACACTTTGTTCCATATGAATCTTTAAGGATGGTGGGACTACTCCACATGCCCAGGTGGGTCTTCCCAAGCTCCTGAGTGTTGGCAGCAAGAATGAACTGCCACAGGCTTTTGGATTTAAAAATGCCTTTGTCTGCCAGAGAAAGGCCAGGCTGTTGTCAGCTGAGTCTTTCTGCCCAGGGAGAGGGAAAATGCCACTGCATAGGAAGATTTGTGCTAGGTTCTGCTTGACTGTATCCCTCTAAACAGAGAGATACCAGAACAAAGCTTCTTCTCTTTCTAAGACATGGAGACGAACATGAATAGCTATGTTACAGTGTAGTGTTTTATGAAGAAACATGATTTGTTTGAATTTTTTTTAGGTTGGTGACATAGTAGAAGTGATAACAGGTGAAACCTTTCCCTGTGACCTTGTATTTCTTGCATCGAGTAGCAAAGATGGGACCTGTTATGTCACTACAGCTAGTCTGGATGGAGAATCAAACTTCAAGGTAACCAAATTATGTGATCTGAACTGACCTCCTAAAAATAGTCTGTCAGATTTCTCTAAGGAAGAAATATAGTAATGCAGGCACACTTCTGAGAGTGCCTTCTCATGTGAAACTAGAAACTTATTCTGCAAATGAAATTTGAGGTTCTTGAGATGCCAAATTTCCATGTCATCTAGCAGATATCCACTTGTGTGTGTGAGGTTTGTATACCAAATTATTACTGTCGTTAAAACTCTGTCAACTTGATTTAGGGATTAGGGACCTAATTGTAACATTCCTTCAGGTATGCAGCTTTGTCTTTAGAGTAAATGTTAATGGGAGAGAGACCAGCACTTGTAGATTTGTGAAAACCCAGCTTTTTACTTATCTACATCATTGATAAGAAGAAAATGCTCCTCAAGACCAGAACTGTTGCATGGCTCTCCTGTGAGCCTCCATGGAAAGGCGGGGCATCATCTGGTGGATGTTTGTTAGCTAAAGTGGGTCACAGAAGGTGTGCCATTAGATGGTGTATGGAGCTTCAGACCTTTGCTCAGCTCTGTTTTTCCTGGGTGAAACAAGAAAAGCAAACGATTGCTAAAATACACTGAAAGTGCATTATCCAAAGTGTGAAAGCAGCCATCAGCAGTTTTTCATTAGGCAAAAAATATGAGTCAGTTCTCAGACACATCCAGGTTGAAAAGGGATGAAAGACCAAAAGATAGCTCTCTAAAGTTGGAAGGTAATAGAACTCATTGGTAGAGGTCCCATTTCTATGCAGCAGATTCCACGTTAAATCTCTTGTCATCTCCAGTTAAACGATCTACCAGATGCAATAGATCATACCAGGCTTGATGGACCAGTGGTTTGTTTCAGTGCATGTATTTTATTAATAAAAAACATTTTCTCTGATTTTTTGGTATAAACAAACACCCAAAGGAGCTTAAGCCCTAACAGAAGCTTTACAAAATACAGTACAGTTGCAGAAAAACAGCCTAGCAGTCAGGGAAGTAAGACAAGCAACATTACCCACAAACAGAGCTTCATCAGACCAAGGAAGGAATAAAACCACTGTCACAGATTCACAGTCAGCTAAATGATAGACCTGCTGAAAAAGGAAGATTTTAACCTGAAGAAGGGAGACACCAGGCATGCCTCATAGGGGAGGAAACTCCACAGTCTTGGTGCCTCTACCTAAAAAGCCTTATGACATGTGATCATTTGACCATCTTGTGATTTGCCATGGCACACACAGCAGGGCCTTTGGTAGATGACCTCAACATCTGGGTAAGCTCATGTCGGAGAGGGCTGTCCTGCTGGATATTGTGTCTGTGGTAGACTGTGTCCATAATCATATGCTTGGGGGGAATGCTTCTTCGTTGATCCTCCTGGATTTGTTGGTGGCTCTTTCTGCAGATGGCTCTGAATTGGGCTTCAAAGAGAGTGCTCACTGCAGATTTAGCACAGCTTTTATTGGAGTTTAATCTGCTGCCAAAGTTGCTGTAATATGATAATGCCATGCTTTGCAGTAGGTTTTGATACTGTAAACGTCCTTGCATTTGGCTTGTCTGGAGAAATGTGGTTTATAAATATTTCATAATAATGGGCAGTTCCTTACTGCTCCTTCATAGTTGCATAAAAATTCAGAGAATTGACACCCAGACATTTGTTTGAATGTTTATTGATTCAGGAGGTGTGATGCCTCGAGTGTCAGATTAGGACACTGGAGGAGACCCATGTTCAGCTACCTTCTCACTGGGTCCCTTTGGGCTAGTGTCTCTCTCTTTGTCTGCTTAACTCAACTCATGGGGTTGCTGTGAAGATAGAATAGAGGAAGGGAGACCCATGTATGACCTCCTGAGCTCCTTGGAGGAAGGGTGTGATTAAAAAAAAGTAATCAGTACTTGGCAAGAAGTCTTGTTTATACTGGTGCTTGCTTCCAAACATGCCCCTAGGCTTCATGTTTTACAGGAACAGGATGTGTTGGAGAAGGTATGTGTAAATGTTGATGCTTTTTTTATTAGCCTACCAGTTCTTTTAACTGCGTAAGGCCCTGGAGTTCTACCCTCAAGTTGCAAAACGTCGGTAATTCAAATGCCATTAATCATCTCCCACCGTTGATCCAATAGAGCTGTTTCTCACCCAGCTTGAAATGAGGGAAATTTAGAGATAATGAGCTCAGGAAGCATTCGGGCAAGTTTTATTTATGAAGATGGATTATGGTAACATATCTCAGGGACAGAAGTGATTTACAACCCCCAGGTTGTTTCTAGAAATAGAATCTTTTAAACTGGTGGATTTTAGATTATTTGGCAGCTTTAGAATTAATTAAAAGAAGAATCCAATCTGCATAGCCCAGAGATACAGAGGCTTCTCCATCGGTACTTAACACTGTCACCAGATTACCTTAAAAAGATCCTGGTCCAGCTGCTTGGAAACCAGAATTCCTGTTGCCACCTATGCAATTTTTCATGAAAAACTCAACATTTGAAGCTGTATTAAGTTGGTCCACTAAATCTATTCTGACTAGCAGTAGTTCTCCAGGGTCTTTCTTTTTAAACTGGGATTAAGTCTGGGACATTATGCATGCAAAGCATGTTCTCCACCACTGTGCCACCCTTCGGAAAGAGACAAACTAGTTTCAGTAGCTGCCAGTTTGCCAGTTGCATGTTGAGGATCTACTTTCCAAAAGGACAGGCTGGAATTACAATCTATTTTGTTATTTGATCGCATTCTTGTCCAACAGATTTAAGGTATCCATAAGGAATGTGGTTTGTGTGATTCACAGAACACAAGAAGCCTGTTATAGATAACTACCACAATCCTAAGCACGTTTAGTCAGAACTAGGCATCTGAGTTCAATGGGACTTACTTCCAAGTAGGACTGCAGCTTGAGATACTTAAAGATCACTCTTGCAATCAGAGAAGAAGCAGCTTTTCCGAGCACTAAGACCCTAAGGGAGCTTGGAGTCCAGATAGACCAGCTTTGGTATTGTAGCTGCAAAACTTACTAAAATCAATTTAAATAATAAGCACAATGCCTCTGTCATGCATTGTAAAGTGAGAAATTAAATACTGGATATATAGCCAAAAGGCTCACCAGGTGGCTTAGTTGAAAACTTGAGCAATAAAATGACAGTCAGTACTGTTAAACTTAATGTCCCAGGCAACTGGAACATAGAGTAATTAAAACAAGTTGCCTCCGGCATGATCAGCAGCGCATCCTTGGCAGTAATGTCTGTTTGAAACAACTGTGTCTTCAGCAGCTGTTCAAAAAAATAGCAGAGTGGGCTTTCCAAGATACCTTGAGGAAGGCCCTGTTTTTAGTAGCTGATCCCATTGCTTCAGAAGACAAGAGGCACTTTGAGCAGAGCCTGAACTGTTCAGAACATGGAGAAATGCCAAGTGGTAGCTGCCAGGTTAAGTAGCCTTCTGCTGCTTCTGTCCTCCAGACTGTTCCCCCCCACCCCCTCCACCAGGGCCACCACTATTTTTCAAGGTGGAACTGCACTTTATCTCTGCAAGTGTGTCTTTTCAGACTCAGGTTGTCAAGGAGAGCACTTGGAACTCCATTAGGATGGGGTTCTTGTTGCCCTCCCCTGTTATTCAGTTGTCTCCACAAGTTCCTTCAGGCCATTTCCCCCCTCTCCGGCTGTGTTTGATTAAGATTCAGAGGGGCAGTGAATGGATCAGAAATTACAAGGAAGAGGCAGGAGAGTTCACAAGTATGGAGAAGGTTAAGCATCTCCTACCCTCAGATGAACTTCTGCAGGTTCTCCCTTATTAGCATGATGAGGGAAACACAAGGTCAGGATCTCTGGGGTGTCCTTTGGTGTGTAGTTGAACCCAGAGACTTAAGATTTCTGGAACTTTTGCAGCCGTGTGTGGGAGGGGACTGTTTGAATTTCCCTACCCCAGGACAACATGCAAGTTTTGGACTACACTGAAATATATGTAATACTTCCACATCAATTCTAAACCTATTTGGTGCTTTAAAAAACATAAATCATGTTATTTTTAACTTGGTATATAAGATTTATGTTGGTCGAACGTGCCATCAAGTCACAGCTGATATGGTGATTCTGTAGGGTTTTCAAGGCAAGAGGTGGTTTGCCATTGCTTGCTTCTGTGTTGCAACCCTGAACGTCCTCAGTGGTCTCCCATGCAAATATCAACCAGGCCTGATCCTGCTTTGCTTACAAGATCTGACGAGATCGGGCTATCCTGGGCTATCCAGGCCAGGATAAACTTTATACTGTTTGGTATATTTATGAAATTTAAAAGTATAAATGCCTTACAAGCAAAAGAGCAAATACAATGACTATTAAAGAAAGAACTGCAAACTACTGTACTGTGTGCCACCTCAGCATATATATCTTTGTTTTTGCCATCTGAGAGTTAGGGAAAAAATGAACATCTGTAGAAATCATAAATTTTGTAGTAAACAAAAGAGAGCATGGTATTTGGACAGATATAATGTGATACCGTTACAGTAGGACTAACAGCTTATCTAATTACATTTTATAGTATTTAAAATGTAATTGGACATGCTGTTTATAGTATTTTGCTGTGTATCATGTACATAGCATATTAATTTTGCTGTGTGTCATGTACGTAGCATATTAATTTTGGACAAAGTTAGTCCCATTTAAGCAATAAATATATCCATGAAAATACTCTGTATGTCTACACTAGACACAGGAATTACCATTATCTAGTACTTTATATTGTTTTGCAGAAACATGTTCTTAATACACATATTTTGAATAAAAGCATGTCTTAAAAACAGCACTCGTTCAAAAAAAAAAAGAATATACTTAATTATTTTTTTCAGTGTTCCACAAAACATTTAGGTTTTCTGTTTGGAAACCCCTCCCCCTTCTTATTACCATTTCCTATTTTTTGGTGGCACACTGGGTCCCCATAGCTTGAGAATTCTAGCCACATCATTGGACTCAGTTATAATGTCATGTTTGTGCTGGAAAAGAGGGGCTTGTATGGTTTCATTCAGGCCATGTGACTTTCTCTTTTAGTGTCACCCTAAGCAAGTGGAAAGTCTTTTACCATTCTCACACATCACCTGTAAAATGAAAATTTTCATGGTTGCCTGATGGTTGTCTAACCAGTGTTTCTGTAATTTTGAACTCATCGCTTGTGCAAACAATTCTCAAAGTACCGTTACTTATTGATTTGTACTATTGCCTCCATCTAGACTCACTACACTGTGCAGGATACTGCCAAACTCTCTACATGCCAAGCCATAGATTGCCTTATTGCCACAATTGAATGTGAACAGCCTCAGCCAGACCTCTACAAGTAAGTCCTGGGATGGGCTTCTTTCTTGTTGACTTGGAGCACTTATCTTGCCTTGGCCCTAGCCAAGTTTGACACCTAAGCTGGGATGTAGGATGCTGCACTGTATGTGTATGGATCAGCTTCAAGTGGTTTTGTCTTCTGAAGAGTATGAGGGACCAGGTGTTAACTGGATTCATGCCCCATCCTGGGGCTAAGCCGCACAGGTAATATCTGGGCCTTTTTCTGGCTAGGGTTACCCCCTCATTAAGAGGATATGATGCTAGATGTTCATAAATCTAGAGTCACATGCTCCCACCCATGGCAGCCTGAATTGGAAGACAGCTGTGCTTTGGTACATTCTGAAATTGATCCAGGATCCAGTAAGTGCTGAGAAGATGGTGGGTCGGCTTACTGACAGGTGACTGTAGAATTAAAAATGCATGTGATTTTAAAGCTACATTAAGACAAGCATAGAATCCAAGTCATTAGAACTAATAGTTCCACTCTATTCCACACTAGTCTCATCTCTTGAACTACTATCTCCATGTCTGGGCATCATAAGATGTAGACAATTTGGAATGGATTCAGATGAGGGCAATGAAGGCTGGCAGGAATGGTCTGAAAAACCAGTACCATTAGGAAAGTTTGAAGGAACTAGAAGAAAAGACTGAGGGATGTGGATCATGATTGCTTTCTTCCAATACTTGGAGGTCTGTCATATAGAAGAGGGCAACAACATACTTCACTGCTCTAGAGGCCAAGTTTAGAAGTAATGAACTAAAGGAAGATGGATTTCAGGAACATATTAGGGACACTTTCTGAACAATAAGAGCAGTTCATCAATTTAACCAGTTACTTAGGGGGGCCTCACTGAAGGTCTTCAAGCAGAGGCTAGCCAACAGTGTGTCAGGAATGCATGCTCAAACTTCAGAATTCATGCATTGAACTGGTGGCTGAACTAGATGGCCATCTAAAATTCTGTGGAATAAATTAATTTCACACAATTTCAGCCCTCTGTACTCCCTGTCCTGGATCAGCCTCTGCTACTTTTGTGGAGATGCAGTTTTTTGAACTAACATTGCCTGTTGGGAAAAAGTCTTTCTGGATCCCACCTGTTGAATATAAAAGTTGCTATTCTTATCTCTGTTCTCATTATTCACTGACTCATTTGTTTGTTTTCCTCTGTTCATTGTACTTGCAAGGGCTCCGTGCAAATCCAAACAGCATAGAACAAATGTCCTCTTGTGTTGCAGGTTTGTTGGAAGAATTAACATCTACAATGACAACCAAGAGCCTGTAGCCAGGTTGGTCAGCTGTTGTGTTTGTTGCTGATTGTCAATTGAAATTAATAAGCTTGACTCTTGTGGTCAAAGGAATACTACTGACATCAATCAGCCTGATTTTTGATCTCCTGTAATTTTGCTTTCAAGATGTATACAGTCACCTTGCATCTCAAAGAAAATATAGATCCATCAACCCTTAAGATATCTCCAAACCAGTAGTAAACTTAGAGCAACAACTAGCAGAGTACGCTGGGTGTTTGCTCCCAAAATCTGGAACCTGGGGTAGACTGTCTCTTGACAAGGAGGCTCTATTAAGGAATTATGGCTTCTGGAGAGTAATAAACCCATTTTCCACAGATGCACCCTTCTTCTTCTTACTGTTTCTCTGACCCAAAGATCTTGAACTGATCAAAATCCTGTAATTTTCTGTGCACGTTGGTTATTGCTGCTGGTTCATGTTGCTAAAAAAAACTTTTTAAGCGATCACTCAACTAGCTGAACTATAGTAATGTGCTTACAGACAGTTACAAAGTATGAGCTTTCATGTGTAAGGCATGTATTTTTCAAATACATTGGAATGGTAAATGAGGTTCTAAACTTATAAACAGGGATTTAACAGCAAATTAACATGTAACATGATGATGTTTAAGTTATGCAAAGTGAAAAACTAAATGTCTAAAGGTGTTTTTTCTAATTGTGGGAAGTAACAGAATCTTAATTATCTCCCCTGAAGCGTTGGGTGTGTGTGGAGGGCACAACAGTATATTTTGAGCTGGATGTAATGTTGACAGCAGACACCCATTCAGTATTCTAATATACTGTTCTAAAAAATAAATACATGAAAATACAGAGGATTTATAGTCCTTCTTGTTGAGAATACATATGTGAGGACTGACTGAGTTAGCATATGTTAGGAAGTTATAATTGTCCCAGAACGGAGTGGCTTGTCTCTTGACTATGGCAGGTCACTTAGAACAGGCCTCAGCCAATTTTATTTGAACCTAGGAGCTATCCCAAAAATTCAGCAGCCAGACTTTCCTCTGTAACAAATGCAATATTTTCATTGTCATGTGAGCGACATTGAGCAGTTTCTTTTCCTCTCCAAAGGCTTTGATTTCATATGACTGGTTAAGGAAAAGTTTTTAATAGGCATATTTGGAGGTAAAAGTTGTTTTTGGAGAGGCTGAGCCAATGTTGTTATTTTAGGACAACAAACATAGTTTTCAAGAAAACCCACTTGCCATCCCTAATTGAACCAAACAACAGAGCACTCTGCCCTTAGACCAGCTAACTCGGCAGGAAATTACAATTTCCAGCAAAGAAGCACCAAGCAAGTATTAGCTGACATCTAAGGAATGGGGAATAGAAAGTCCAGGTAACCGCACTTGTCCAAAGAAAAATGGGGTGGGTGGGTGTTATTTATTTATTGATTTGATTTATATCCCACCCTCCCCATCGAAGCAGGCTCAACCATGCATGATTCTCCCATAGCAGAGAATACTAATCAAAGAAAGTGCTTTTCTCATTTAAGGGGAAGCAGCTACCAAAACGTCAGGTTTTCCCCCTTTACTAATTATCCCTACAGTGATGTAACCCTTTGCTCAAATGCGTGCAGCGCAAGTTGCCTTTCCCTCGTTAAAACCAAAAACAGCAAAGAGACTGTCACAAATTTTCTAAAGAACAGGGAGGCTGCCAAATCTTGCAAAAACCTCAGCTTCAGAGAGATGCAGCTTGCACATGCCAGAGACACCAAAGTGCACTTTTTATCTTACACCAAAGCCCACCTCAGCCACATTTTTCAGTGGGGTTATGCTGAAGATGTGTGAGACAATAAACTGAAGGTGATCTTTGACTGATGAAACTTCATATTGAAGTTAATAGTGTTAGGCTTTAAGGTGCCACTGGACCCTTGTTTTCTTTTGCTAGACAGACCAATAGAATTATCCCTCTGCAGTCTGATACACGGTTATATAGGAGTATGCCCACACAAGAAGCATGTATATGACTAGACTTGTCCTGCCCTCCAATTTGGTGTTGAACGAATTGGCCCTTGGTGCCTTTGAGACAAACTCCATCAGGGAAAGGTGAGAGAGCTTCACTGCTGCCTGCATGGGGCTTTTCTGAATCATCCATCACAATAAAGTTGTAAAACTTCCAGTCACCAACAGTCAACATGTGTGTCATAACTGTAAATGGGGGGGGGGGGGGGGGGGGGGGGCAAAATGGCATCTGTTCTGAAATGCCTTCTGTGCCTGATCATTTACTCCCAGGCTCAGTGTAAGGTACATCTCCCTTTATGAAGGCATTTATTTATTTACCTATATTACTATTATTATTTACAACAATAGATAAAAACACAATAGCCATAAAAATAGAATACATAGACAACATTGGTGCAACAGATTTAAAAGAATCCAGATGGCAAGCTAGGGGCCGCAGGGGCTCAGAGGTTAATACGCTGAAGCTGCAGACCAGAAGACTTGTAGCTTGGCAGTTCGAGACCCTAATGCTGCGTGATGGAGTGAGCTCCCGTCTCTGGCCCCAGCTTCTGCCAAACTATCAGTTTGAAAGCAAAAAATTGCAAGTGGATAAATAGGTACCACTTTGGTGGGAAGGTAACAGCGTACTGTGCGCCTCAGCATTTAGTCATGCCAACAACATAACCACGGAAATGTCTTTGGACAGTGCTGGCTCTTTGGCTTGGAAACAGAGATGAGCACCAACCAATAGAGTCGGATTCGACTAGCTTTTGAGCAAGGGAAACCTTTATCTTTAGATGGTAAGCTACACATTACTTCCCATTCCAGACTGCCTGGCAACCTCATGGGCAGGGGAAGAGGAGAAACAAAACAAGTCTGGAGCATTTCTCCCCAATGGGGACCAAAGCAGCTTACATCATTTTCCTCTTCTCCATTTTATCCTCACAACAACCCTGTTAGATAGGTTAGGCTAAGAGTGTGCAATTAGCCCAAGCTCACCCGGCAGGTTTCCATGGCAAAGTGGGGATTCACAGCCCTCCCCCTCCCCCCGTCATTAAACCAGTCATATTGAATGGTTTTCTAGAGGTAATGCAGAGTGCACCATCACTTCCTATATTGAGGATGCCACACATGTGGCCTTTTTATTTCAAAGGGCCTTCAGTTGAAGCAACCGTATAAGTGCACTATAGACCTCTATTAGATTAAAAAAATTAAAAAACTCTTGTGTGTTTGGATTCACTGGTTTCTGTAGCAATTTGATTGTTGTGTAATTTTGGCAGGGCATAGATATGGCAATGCAGTAGGTAATAAATACCTGGGAAACTTATCCAGCATGCTTCTCTGACTTAAATGCTGTAATCTTCTACCCTTATTGTAGAGCACTGGGCCCCGACAACCTCCTGCTGTCAACATTAAAAACTACTCACAAAATCTATGGTGAGCAATTTTCTTCCAATCATTAAAGCCTGATATCTCAAAGGTGTGTGTTGTTCCTTTTTCTTCTGCAGAGTTAGGAGTTCATACAATCCCCTATTTCTTTCTTTGCCCGGCTGCACTTTCTCAAGCCTTGCAATCTGTTCCTCATTCACATTTCCGTTACCATGAACTGTACTACACTAAAAACTGGCAGCTGAGAACTAAATTGTCTTCCTAAAAAGGAACCGTTCAGCTTGAGCTTATGTGCAACTTAAAAATAGCATTTATTATTTAGGTGTTGCTGTCTATACTGGGATGGAAACAAAAATGGCTTTGAACTACCAAGGAAAATCTCAGAAACGCTCTGCGGTGGAAAAGTAAGTGTGCCAGACTTTTTTTTACTTTTTTTAAAAATAAAAATAATCATTGATTTGATTCTGGTCTTTGTTTTCACATCGTGGAGAAGTACTCCCAAGGGCTTTCCTTCATGTGCCTTCACAATAGCCTTGGCAAAGTAGGCTCATATTTGGAGATGGGGAAACAGTTGTAGTCAAAACTGTGCCTGTTGGATGCAGCTGAATGGAGAGGATTGTGAACTGGAAAGTCTCCAGGTTCTCTCTCTCTCAGCCTTAGTTCCCACATCTTGGCAATGCAGAGATAACAATGCCCTCCTACTTTACAGGCCTGTTGTAAGGGTCACTGAGAGATGTAAGGTGATCTGTTTATCCACTTTGCAAGTATGTTTTCTATTTAAAGTCTTATACAATTTAGTGTATACTGATGATTCCAGGATATACTTGGAAGGCATGTAATTCAGCCATCTTCCTGACCTCGGCACAAGGTTCACTACAAGGCAGTTTCATATATTCATTGTTCGGGGGGGGGGGGTTTCTCATTGGTACAGCCCTTGTTTGCATGCAGAAGATATCAGGTTTAGTCCCTGGCATCCTCCAGGGAAAGATGGCCAAGCCCCCTCACTGCCTGAGACCCTGAGAAACGATTGACAGTCAGAGCAGAGAATACTGAGCTAGATGGACCAATGGGTTGTCCTGGTATACATCTGCTTTATATTTTGTGTTTCCTTATCAGTGAAACATTTGTTTTTGTCCCTTTTATGCACTGTTTGGTCTTACTTTTTTTTCCTTATTTGCTTTTGAATGCTCCAACTTTCCAGATCAATCAACGTTTTCTTGGTTGTCTATTTATTCATTCTTGTGGGCAAGGCCGTGGTGTGCACTACTATGAAGTACTACTGGATAAGTGATCATTCTGTCGATGAACCTTGGTACAACCAAAAGACCCAAAGAGAGAGAGAGACCTTCAAGGTAAAGGGATTCACATGGCCTATGCAGTTGCTTGTGTTTTGTTGTAAAAAAGAAAGTTACACATTTACAACAAAAATAGTGCATAAATGAGAATAACAGCTTGGTAAAATTAATACATTAAAGAGATGAAAGAATATGTAAGGAATGTGCATAAAACTGCTTTTCTTGGTAATTTGCTTGCCTTTTAGTGTTCTGGTTAGCATAAGTTCTAATATTGCCTCTGAATGGCAATCATAATGCAAGTACATTCCTATAATGGACTGTCCCCAAAGACTAGAAATGGACACTTAACATCATAATGCAAGTACATTCCTATAATGGTCTGTCCCCAAAGACTAGAAATTGATACTTAACATTGTCCCAGGTTGTAGCTGGAGTGTATAAGATGCAGCAGCCATGCAGAAGCTCAAGTAGATAGTAGTACTGACAATGTTTTGCTTGTTTATTCTGTAGTCATAGGTTCTTTTTAAAAATAATTATATATATAAGTGATCTCACTGCCGTTCTTCTCTTTTCAGCTCTTAAGAATGTTCACAGATTTCCTGTCCTTCATGGTCTTGTTCAATTTCATTATCCCAGTCTCCATGTATGTGACAGTAGAAATGCAGAAATTCTTGGGTTCTTTCTTCATTTCTTGGGACAAAGAGATGTATGATGAGACAACCAAAGAAGGGGCCTTGGTGAATACCTCTGACCTCAATGAGGAGCTTGGTCAGGTCAGAAACTTCTCCCATATTCCTTTTTTCATAGTCCTTCATTAGTGGCTGGTGGGCCATTGTAGGCAAAATGTGTGGAACTCCATTTCAGAATTCCAGTGCCTAACATATGGATTTCAAATCATATGATGCAGAATCTGGATGCTGTAAGAAAGTGTCTTAGGAATGCATTTCAGGGCCTTTGATCTCTCAAGATGCCAGTATGTAGAAAGTCTTTAATCCAGACTTGGTGAGTTTGCATCTTCTTCCGGCATTCAAGCAGGAAAATATGGAAGATTATTTATTTATTTTTGCTTAGATAAAAATTACAAACAGTAATTTGCTGGTTATTAAATGGGTATTTTGTTTTTGGGGTTTTTTTTGTAAGAAAAGTAAAAAAGTTATTTGCAAGGAGGCACAGATCTATTGAGAAACTGTAGGAAATGATGAACAGATTATATACAGAGAGGGCCTGTTTCTCAGTGGTAGAGCTAAAATTCTCTTTTACCCAGTCTTACTAAGGGTTTTTTTTCTTTTAAATGCCTTGTGATCTGATTCTACATCATTTTAAGCTATTTATTGTATATTTTATGCTGTTTTAGTGGATGTTTTAATGGTGTAATGGCTTTGTTTTGATGGTTTTATTTTATTATCTTAGTTCTAAGTCATCTTGAGCAGGTCTCTGGAGAGGCAACATATAAAATTTGCTAAATTAATAAATAATACAGTATCTCTTTGCATGTGGAAGGTCCCAGGTTCAATTCCTGGCATCTCCAGTGAAATGGATCATGTTGTAAGTAGTGTGGAAAACCTGTTTGGAACCCTGGAGAACTGCTGTCAGTCGGAGTAGACAGTACTGACCTCGATAGACCAATATAAGGCAGTTTCATGAGTTAATATGCAGATGAAATAATGAAGTAAAATCTACAATTCATTGGTATATGAATGCAAAAACACCAATTAGGTAAAATTAAAGTTCGTCTAATAAGGCTTCAGTTCAGTCTCCATGGATTAAAAATGCTGTTTGTTGCAAGACATTGGTTTAATTAAACAGTTGGCTGTCATACCAGTTCAGATTCAGCTGTGGAAGTGGATGTTTATATGGGCCGGTTTACAGAATACAACTGTTCTGCAGGTGAATGCCCTGCAATGTTTTGGATGTTTCTGTTGAACAGCAACAGTTGAGTTTCCTTGTATTTCTATGGTTGCACCTTGTGGCGGTTTGTACACCTCTGAACATCTGCCCATTTGTTAAGGATTGTTTTTTTCCCCCCCCCCCCCCCCCCGAAGGCTCAAAATTTCATTAGACCTGATTAATCACATACTTTTCTCTCATGAACCTGTTCGTTTTTACTCTCTTTAATGAGAACAATGCAACTAGAAATGCACATTTAACTATAAAATAAAAGGAGGTATCTCTTGTCTGGAAGACAAAAGGGATAAAACTGGATCTCTGCATTACTGCCTGCATTGCAGCTTGAAAAGAGGAATTAGCCATCCAGCATTATAGGAGCTGATTTTCTGGCCTTGACTATATTACCTGAGTTTTCCAGGTTCTCATGTTCCTTTCAACATAGTACTTCAACTATTTACATATATATTAGTGCTAAAGATTGATCCCTTGGTCCCCTGAGTGCTGATGCTATAATTATCCTTCTAAGCAGGATTTGCATGCTTGTTACTATGCAGGGAAATGTCAGGCTTCAAAACCACTCTGTGTGCATCAACCTATCCTTCTGGTCACATGGCTTTCATTTTAAAATCCCTTTTCTGCAAAGGTTGCCTTGAAAGTGTTAGCTGGGGAGGGGGTAACGAAGCACGGCAGAAAATCTGCACAAAACTGTCTGCCTGTCCTCAGAATATATGCTTGGTTTTTCTCATATTTACGGTTGGGATTTAAAGCGCTCCATCATATAGCAGAGGAATCAACAATGGGAGGATCCCTGGTCAAAACTAGCCACTTGAGAGGCACAACTTTGCCCCCTTAGAACATCAGAAGGGTGTGTGGCGACGCCGTGAAGTATGGCAGTCGCTTAATCTGTGAGCTCCATCTCTCCCCTCTCTTACAGCGCTTCACAGAACCGATTCGATCTCTTAGACTGGCAAGGAATGGGTAAGAACTGCGGCCCAAAAACGACATCTATTAAGATCTCACCCAAATCTGCTCAGAACTTTTCTACTCCTAGAAATACCAGAGGGGTGCGGAACAATTTGGGCCCGGAGACACCTAAAATGACTGCTGACCAGTCTCCAGCTAAAGTAATGACCGCTTCTTCTGACAAGATTGATCTCCCGCTTTTACTGGAACAAATGGAAAAAAAGACTTACTGCTAACATTAATGACAACACGATGCTCTCTATTCAGCCGCTTAAAGATCAACTAAATTATATCCAAACCGCTCTGGAAAAACAGCAGGCACGGCTGAATCGGCTCTTAACATGAGCACAATGTTCAAGAGCTACAATCACTAGAAACAAACTCCAAGGAACGTATTTTTATTCTGGAGGCACAAATCAAACAACTAAATGTAACATTTCGAGGGATCCCAGAGGGAGAGGAGGAAAATGTAGATTTAATTTGCTTTATAGCAACATGGTTGGCTTTTGTTTTTCGATTGGAAGATGGGGTGGCTCCCGCAATTTTAAAGGCATACTGCCTAGGTCCTGCAGCTAATCCAAAACACCGGGGACCTAGAGACATTCTTGTCCAGTTTGCTGATGGACGCACTAGACAACGCATACTAAAAGAAGCTTCTGACAAAGGCTACCTCCTATACAAAGATAGCCATGTCCATGTTTACCCTGATGTACCTCAGGAGGCTCTGAAAATCCGAAAAACTCTGAAAACAACGACTTCCCGCCTTCAACAAGCGAACATCCGATATAGGTGGCTGGCATCGAGAGGATTACAAGTTTCACACCGGGGATCTACACTACAGGCAACCGATGAGGACACAGGGTCGGAGCTTTCAGACACTCTTCGAATTTGGGAGCCAATGGACACTAGCGGACACTCTGGTAAACACCGTCATGAATCACCGAGCTCCCCTGCAAGAAGCAGCAAAGTGTCGTCCCGAGACTAATCTTTGCTCCGAGCTGCTTCGGGAAACTAACTCACTGCTTCATACAGGACGACAACCCTAGGAGGCCATAAATTGTGCTTTGATGTGTTTGTTATGTCAGTTAATTATTTACTCGGTATTGTATTATTAAAGGTTCTACTTAAATAGATACATTACATTAAGGGGGGGGGTTGCAGTTTAGCTCCCGTGGGTAGAGACTGCTTTAGGGTCCTTGCCCTTTAAGGAGCGGGACGGTCCTTGCAAAGTCGGTCCTCACTTAGATAGCACCACATTTCCGGATAGGCTCTTTAACTTGCCTGGTTTGTTATACCTCATTTATAGCTAATAGATTGTTACTTTATACACTTAGTAAACAGATTCTTCTTACAAAAAGGTAACATAAGCAACGCAGGAGGAGACTGAAACGTAATTAGTTTGAGGTATTTCTTTCTATTAAGTGGTAAATCTGGTAAAATATACATATATATATACACTGATTTTCTGAAAACGTTATTTTCTGAGACTATTGTAAGGATTTGATTATTCAGTGAACTGCTAATCAATTGTTCTAACTTGATTGTCATTTAAAATCATTCACAGGGTTACAAGGTTGCATTCAACTAATTTTGAAGGTTAAAGAGTTATACAAGATTCTAAATAAGGCACAATGTTTCGATGAGGCACAATGTTTTCACGTGAATCGACTTTATTTTAATCTCTTCTTCATTAACGCCTTACCTTCAGTCAGCTAACATAGGCCCCAGGCATCTGTCTGACTATGCTTGGCTGGACTGCTATATCCAAGATCTTACGGAAGAAAAAGCAAACAGACAACGGTCCTTGGACACCTCCATTTTATTGCGCACTTCAATCACAGAAAAATTAAATAAAGAAATTCTGAACTTTTTAGAAATACATAAGGGCTCTGAAACGATTCCTGCGATTCAATGGGACACACTGAAAGCGGTCCTGAGAGGCTCCATCATTTCAGCAACCACACATCTGAAACGAGAAACACAAAAGCTGAGAATGGACATAATGGACCACATTACCAACTTGGAGCAGGAACATAACAGAACGTGAAAGAATTCGACATATCTCAAACTACAAGAAGAACAGAAAGTTCTTGACTCCTTAGAGTCCAACGGAACCTGCTGATACTAAAGCAAAAATTCTGGCACAAATCGGCAAAAAACATGCGATTGCTGGCCTGGAGGGTGAAAGATAAGAAAAAGAAAGCGATCATCGGCTCTCTTAAATCTCCTGTGGGAGAAACTCAAACCACCTCGAGGAACATTGTGGACACCTTTGCAAAATATTATTAACAGCTGTATCAGTCATCCTTCCCAAAACTGGATTCAATTAACACATATCTGGACTCACACCACTGAAATCTTTATCTGCAGCCCAAGCCTCCGCATTAGAGGAGAGGAGGAGGAGGAGGAGGAGATTGGATTTATACCCCGCCCTTCAGTTGGAGTCTCAGAGCGGCTTACAAACTCCTTCCCCTCCCCACAACAGACACCCTGTGAGGTGGGTGGGGCTGAGAGAACTCTGACACAAACTGCTCTTTCAGGAACAGCTGTGCCAGAGCTTGTGACTGACCCAAGGTCACATCAGCAGGTGCAAGTGGAGGAGTGGGGAATCAAACCCGGTTCTACCAGATTAGAGTCTGCACACTTAACCACTACACTAAACAGACAGCCCAATAATGTGCAAGGAAGTGGAAGATCCAGTTAAACTGACAAAACTCAACAAGGCCCCAGGGATAGATGGCCTCTTGGCCGAATTTTATAAAATATTCTGCTCTTCTTTAACCAACCCTCTCTTAGCTTTGTTCAACAGGGCTCCGCAAGATGGAGTCTTACCACCATCTTGGTCAAAATCATCAATAACAGTCATCCCCAAGAAGAACAAAGACCCAACGGATCCAGCATCATATCGCCCCATTGCTCTTATCAACAATGATGCCAAACTGTTTTCTACGATCTTGGCGAACCACCTTAAGAATGTGGCCCCTGAACTCATCACCACTGATCAAACGGGGTTCATACCCAACAGACAGATTACGGATAATATACGAAGGTCCCTAAATGTGATTTTACAGGGAAGGCACTCTAAAATAGAATCTTTGATTTTGGCCTTGGACTTCAAGAAGGCCTTCGATTCTATAGAAACTCCGTATTTGTTAGCACTCTTAGAACGCATGGGGTTTGGCTCCAACTTCTTAATGGCCTTAAGGGCAATCTACCAAAATCCTAGATCCAGGGTGCGGATCAATAACCTAAACTCTGCTTTCTTTTCCCCCTCAAGGGGAACAAAGCAAGGTTGCCCGCTTTCGCCACTTATATTTGCCCTCACCATTGAGCCTTTGGCAGAAGATCTTTGCAACAATAAGAACTTTACAGGGATCAACATAGATAGCAAAGAACACAAAATGATGATGTACACAGATGACATGGCTCTGTACGTCTCTGATCCGTTAACATCTCTGCCGGTCATAGCCGAAGCCATCTCCAGGTTCGGTAAGATCTCAGGATTATGGCTGAACACAAACAAATCTGAAATATATCCCATCACGATCTCCAAGAAGACCAGATTGGACATACAAAAAAAATTAATTACAAATGGATTACCTCTGAGTGGAGGCACCTTGGAGTCCAAATACCCATCAACCTGGACAAACTATTGAACTGCAACTTCCACAGGAAATTCAAGGGAAAATACGGGATTGGAATGAACATCAGCTCTCCTTAGCAGACAGACTACAACTGATTCAAAGCTTTATTTTCCTGTGCTTTTTATTTCTGTTCCGAACAGTACCCATATTCATCGGGGAGAAGGAATTTACTAAATGGCAACGTACATTGACGAATTTTTTGTGGAACTCGAATAAATCCAGAGGGGACTACAGGCATCTTACCAGATCAAGCTCCAAGGGAGGACTGGGAGTCCCCTCACTTCGCTGGTACCATCATGCGGCAGTCCTGACAAACGTAGTAAAGATGCTACAGAAAGAACTAACTACAAGCTGGTGTCACATTGAGAAATCCTTTGTACGCCCTTTCTCCCTTCAAAACACTATATGGATGTCTAAAGCTAATAGACCCAAACCATAGCCCAAAATGCCTTCTTGGACTCCACATTAAGAATTTGGGACATGCACAGGAAAGTGCTGGCACCGACGGTTTCTCCCCTGTCCACCTACACCAATCAACCATGATTCAATCCTGGCTTGGAACCGGATGCTTTTCTGAAGTGGACAAACGCTGGATTCCGCAGACTACAAAACCTTACCCCAAGAGGGCATCTTCACCCTAAATCTCATTTTGAGGAAATTATTAAAACAAAAATATCCTGGCTAAAATTATATCAACTCAAAAGTTTGATAGACTGGGTCACAGATCAGGATTCGTTTTCCAGACCCAAATCTTCCTCGGCAAATTTTCTGACCAATCAAAAGGCTTAAAGTAAAGGTAAAGGTTCCCTTGCTCGAAAGCCAGTTGAATCTGACTCTAGGGTTGCGGTGCTCATCTCCGTTTCAGAGCCGAAGAGCCAGTGCAGTCCAAAGACATTTCCGTGGTCATGTGGCCGGCATGACTAAACACCAAGGCGCACGGAACGCTGTTACCTTCCCACTGAAGTGGTACCTATTTATCTACTTGTAATTTCTTGCTTTCAAACTGCTAGGTTGGCAGGAGCTGGAACTAGAGATGGGAGCTCACTCCGTCATGCAGCACACTCGGGTCTCGAACTGCTGAACTACCGACCTTCCACAGCCTGCAGTTCAGTGTCTTAACCACTTGAGCCACCACAGCTCCATCAAAAGGCTTACTATCTCACATATACAAGATTCTGCTGGAAGAGGAAAAAGACAAATCAATGTCTAATAGAATTGCTTGCCACAAGGACCTCCGCCAAGAACTAACTACTCAACAATGGATGGAAATCTGGAACTCACATGCTTGCAAAACCAGAATCTTTTCCATAAGGCTACAATTTTTTAAACTTCAGACAAGGTGGTACCTCTCCCCCGCAAGACTGAGGCAAATGTACTTCACCTACAATCATCTCTGTTGGAAAGGATGTGGGGAAGTTAGTGATTTTTTTCCATTGCTGGTGGGCGTGCCCGGTGATAGCCAAAATCACATCTCAAAAACTCTCTCTGGACCCAGCTGTAATATTCTTACAGCTAGCAGATGGAGATTCTTGGGACATGGTGATTTCTGACCTCACTTCTACCCTCCTACCCTGTTTCCCCGAAAATTAAGTCCTACCCAAAAAATAAGCCCTAGCAGGATTTCTATGCATTTGTGGTATAAGCCCTAGTGTGTCTTCTTAAAAATAAATATAAGACAGTGTCTTATTTTTGGGAAAACACGGTAGCTACCACCAGATTAACTGTAGCGGCGGCGTGGAAATCCCCCGACCCACCGGATTTCAGAACTTGGAGAAATAAGTGCTGGGAACACTTTATAATGGATAGGATTGCTGAGTCATATACCGGACGTTCACATAAAGCTACAAACACACACTCTAATTTTGTCAAAACATCGTTTTCCTTTCTTCAACACATGGTGGAACATGATGTAATCCCTCATAAGCCTCACTACATGGAATGGCTTCATTTCTAACCCTTTTCTGAGCTCTCACTTTAGTCTCACAAAAACGCTTCTACGCTTAGAAACGTAGCTGTATATTGAAAATCTTTCTGTTGTTCACTGTATTTTTGCTTACTCTTCTACTTTCTTTAACATTGTTGACAATTTTGCATTTGCATTCACTGTTTAAACTGTTTATTAAAATAAAAAATTGCAATAAAATAAAAAATTGCAATAAAAAAGAAGAAAAAGAATTACAAAAAAAAGAGGCACTGCTAGGTCATATCCATGGTGCTTGTAATCTAGTTAGCTTGGTTCTCATTGTAGCCAGTAGGTGCTCCTCAAGAAGCGACAGAGATTCCAGTGCCTGCCTCTGTTGTTGATGCCTAGCAACTGGCATTGAGCTGTACAGTTCTTGGAGGTTCCACTTAGACATCAGACCTAATAGACCAATCCTCCATGAATTTACGTAATCCCCTTTGAAGACTAAGTTAGCATCCATCTCTGCATCCTGTGGCAGTGAGATTCTCATCTTGAATGCAGTGTGTGAAGAAGTACCTTTGCCTGTCCTCTTCATTGGGGGTCCTTACATTCTAAGATTTTGATACAGGGGAAAAGTTCTCTCCCTCTCTGTCTCCATGTTCACCTCTCTTTTGTTTCCTGTTTAATCATTTTCTCCTGAACTGAAATCTCAAAATCTTTAGCTCATCCTTGTGTGGCAGGTGTTCAAACCCCTTGACCGCATAATTGCCAGCCTTGAAGCAAAAATGGACCAGAGAGGGAATAGTGACTGGGTCAGCTGGACTTGCCAGTAAGGCACTCTGAGAGACAGGTGTTGGAGTATTGGGTCTAGACTCCTTTCTCCAAGGGTCCTTCTACCAGGAATGGCAGATACACCAAACAATTACATGAGCATCCAGAGATGACTCACTGAATGTCCTCAGCTGACATTGCTAAGGGATAGCTTTAATTTTTAAGATGCTAATTGCAAGTTCAAACAGATGCCATAACCAGCTCCTTATGCTGTACTGCTGACTTAAATGAACTCTCTGGATCAGTTTATCCATCCCAACATGTTCTCAGGCTTCCAAGGCTTTGAAATGCAACAACATCCCTCCCAGGGTCAGGTTCAATATTTATTTTTTAAATGAGGGCACATTCATATATGCAGGATTTTTGTCTTTAAAACTAGGAGGGGGTATTCTGGGTATTGTATTTTCTTCCATGTGTCTTGGGTTTGGGAAGCCAGTTGACTGATGTTATTTTGAACTAGTCAGTTGATCATTAGGGGTGTGCATTCGGGTCTACCTGAACTGAAAATATACCCAAAAAACATCTAATTGGTACTTTTTGGATATATTTTGGCATCCCAAATGTATCTGGGATTTTTTTGAGAACTGGAAAAAAAATCCCAGATATATTTGGGAATTTCCAACAAACCCAAACAGCTACTGAGGAACTGGAGCAGATTGCTTCTGCCACTCTGTTGTTTTGGGGCTTTCTTCTGCAGTACCTTTAAACAGGGATGTTTAAAGGGACTGTAGAAGAAAGCCTGCAAAACAGCTGAGGGGGGCACTTTCCCTGTCGGCTCAGCTGGGGGTCTTTTGGACTGTTCGACCAAACTGCCAAGGAGGGCTCCAACAGAGCCTGCGGGGAGAGTTCTCCCTGCAGGATTGTCTGCTTTTCAGGCTCTGTTGGGCAGTCCAGTTTAAACCGGGCTGCCCAGCAGAGCTGACAGGGAGAGTTCTCCCCACAAGATCAGCTCCCTTACATGCTCTGTTGGGCAGTCCAGTTTAAATCGGGCTGCCCAGCAGAGCCCCAGTCTAGCCTGCAGGGAGAGTTCTCGCTGCAGGATCAGCTGCTTGATGGGCTCTGTTGGGCAGTCCGGTTTATAGGGACTGCCCAAAAGAGCCTCAGCTGTGCCACCTCTCAGCTGGTTTTTGTGGCTTTATTGAACTAAGTATTTTATATACACTTATATGTTTAACTGTTGTTTGTTTTAATACTGAAACATTTTAATGTTTTCATGTTTGCCATCATGGAGATCTTGTCCAGATAGAAAGATAGCACAGAAATATTTTGAATAAATAAGTAAAATCTGTACCCTACTTTCCCGCAAATAAGGAATTCCTGATGTAAACTAAACACTGAAACTCTCCGTATCTTTTTGTTGTTGTTGAGCTCATGGGTGCACAAGTTGCAGTAGTGGCACCAAGTGGCAATAGTTGCAGCCAGCTGGTTTCTACTTTTATCTGATTGGGATAAATGTGGTGGAGGATGACAAGGTGATGGCAGTGTGCTTAAGGGGCTGAACCAGATGATATCTTGCCTATTCCCACCACAAACTGGAAGCTGGTTCTGAATTTTGACCATAGTAACCATCATTCTGCTTTCCCAGTGGCTGTAAAGGGGCTTTAATGCAGGCTCAGAGGCTCAGATGACCATGGACCCCAACCAATAATAATCCCCACCATTCCAGGAAATCCACCAAGTGGCTACCAAATGGCTCCTAGTGACACAAATTCACAGCTAGAAAGTTTGATTGCTTGCTAGGTTAGCAATGTCGTTTTTGACTTACTAAAATACTGGACAAAAGTGAGGGGCGATCAAGGGTGTGCAATTTTTTTCTTGATATTTTTCCATTTGGGTCTATGGGACCAGAAAAAAAATCAGGATTCCCAAAAAAGCTGGAATCCCAATACCAGTAAAGTATTTGGATCTGGGATTTTTTGGAAGTCCTGAATTTTTTGGGGGGTCCATCCCTCTCCATCCACCAGAGTGTCCAAGGCTGTTTCAGTTCCATAACTAGAAGTGAAACCAGATTGGAATGGATTCAAACAATCCCCTTCATTCAGGAGTCCCTGAAATTACCCAGCCATTTAAAAGTTATGGGCCGGTCCCAAATTGGGGGTAGAGGGGAAGGTTTTTATCTTCAGTGCATGCATAAAAGATAAATAATGGATAAGAAGTTAGTCTCATTCTGTTTAAACAATTCAGTATGCTGCCTTCTTTTTTAGGTTGAATATGTGTTCTCTGACAAAACTGGGACACTGACAGAAAACACCATGGAATTCATTGAGTGCAGCATTGATGGATACAAGTATAACGGTTCCATGACAGAGGTTGATGGGCTCAAATATTATGAGAAAGCTGAGAAGGTAAAATTGCTTCTGGATTGATTGCTTCTATAAAGTCAATCTATGATTGAGTGGATTGGTTTTTAACTCTTGGGCAGGGATAGGCAGCCCCTGACATTAAGCGCCGAATAGTGGCATGCCGGACCATTTTGTGTAGTATGTTGGCTTGGTCCTCTGCCCCAGCAACTGAGGCAGTCATAGTAGTATATGACTGAGACCTGCCCCTATAGCATTGGCTGCACCATTGGGGTTTGGCTTGCTCTCAGTGTGCCTGGCCAAGTATATTTATCCTCTTTCCCATCATCTCTTTATTTGGCAGCAGACCAACATCTTCACACACAGGTTTGTTTTAGCACTTCAGCCCAAGATATTCCCTACCCCTGCTCTAGGAGGTAAAAAGGTTGAGAGAACATTAGAATTTGAAACACTGCAGCAGTCTTGGAAAAGAATATTTTCTGGCATAGAAAGCCAGACTGGTTACTAGGTCAGATTAGGATCTGAGAGACTCAGCTTCAAATCATAAGCTGCCATGAAGTTTGATGAGCGATTTTTCTCAGTCACTCACTCAGAACCTAAATTGGCTCACAGAGTTGTTGTGAAGATAAAATGGGTCCATGAGAGCTGTTAGCTCTTTGGAGGAAGGATGGGATAAAAAATGTACTAGACAGATGTGCACTCCCAAAGGAAAAGTAGATTACACGAGTAACCAGTAATGATCCTGTGTTTTAACGCTGTTCTTAATCCCTGAATATTTAGCCATTCAGATGTTTTTAGTGTAGGTGTGGGTGCCAAGTCACCAACCCGCTAAGCAGTGGCTAAAAGTGATCAAGTATATTCATTCACTCCTTCCATTTGCATCCCATCTCATCCTTTTTCTGAGGAACTCAAAAAGATATACTCAGATGTTGTTAATCTCACCTTTCCCCTCACAGCAACTGTCTGAGAAGACGGTTAACAGGCTGTGTGTGTTTGGCTGGCCCAGGATCGTTCAGTGAGCTTCAGGGCTGAGTGGGGATTTAAACCTGGTTCTCCCTATTTCAGTGCTATCCACTACCACACAGGTCTTCAGGACTATTTGAAATAGTGAATTCAGCCATTTCCACAAGCAGGGGAAGCTTACTTCCTGTCACACTAGAGCAGCTGTCGGTATGCTGCGTTGGCCTGAATCTCTTGCTGTCATCGTTTTAGTCCCTGAAACAGGAAGGTCCTCCTTGCTTGAAGATCTCCTTTCCCATTTTAATTTTCCTTTCCCAGAGTCAAGAAGAGCTGTTCCTGCGTGCTTTGTGTCTCTGCCACACTGTTCAGATTCAGTATAGAGATAAAGTTGACTCGGGAAAATCTCATCTGGAGACATCATCTCTGAACTATGTCTCCTCTTCCCCGGATGAAATAGCTTTGCTGACAGGAGCTAAAAAGTAAGGACAATTTTCAGAAGTTGTTCTCTTTTTGCTTTTGCTTTTAGTTGTATTGGTTGCATATACAGGTTGCTGCAGTGCTTGCAAATGGAGGGGCTTGGGACTGGATGTTTGGAATTGTAGAGAAAATATAGCAACACCCCCCAGTAATATCAAAGGTGTCAGCTGGGAAATGTGTATCTTCTCTTCAGTCTCTCAGCCTAAAGGACCTGGCAGGTGTTCTCCTAAATGCAGAATGAGAGGACACCCCAGAGGCTTCTGAATCCCAGAAACATCTGGGCATTTTGTTACTTCATGCTGGAAAGGGTGCTGAGCAAACAGGGGGAAATAGGCTTCCAAACTGGGGTGAGAATGGGCAGTGTCAGGGTCCAATGCAGTCCATGAGCCATCAATTGCATGATTTTGGATCGCTTCTCAATAAGTGAGGCTTGGTCCAGCTTTGGGTATGGCAGTGTTGTCTGCTCCCCAGTTGCAACCTGATGATTATTCTAGCAAGCAATTTGGCTCTGTCTCATTTATAGAACCAGATAATTGTTTTGTTTAAATTGTTTTGGAGCTTGATGGGTAAGTATAATTATACAGGTAATCTTTAGTATGTACTGCAACTGTAGCAAAGCTGAGATCTGGTGGCCCTTCACTTTTAACTATGAATTTGACCACATGATGAATACATGAAGCTGCTTTATGCCGAATCAGACCACTGGTCCACCACAGTCAACATTGTCTACTCAGACAGGCAGCGGCTCTCCAGGGTCCCAGGCAAATTATTCATAAAATCTTTACTTTGTGTTATAAGCTGTTGGTAAGCAATTTGGTACACACACCAGCAAAGAAAGCTTCCTTATGGGATGTGTGGTGTTTATGTATCAAAGAAACAGGGAAAACTCACATTCAGAGGAACTTTTTAAAAAATATGTTTATTGAAAAAACTCTGCTTGAGAACAACATACATCATATATGCTGATCACATTTCTCAGTGCTGCAAAGCATGACAGTTAGACGCATTCAAGTTAAGGTTTAATACGCTGCTAATAAAACAGAGATGGTTGCTATGATACAATGAAGGAAGGTTTGTATTACCTAACTTCCCTGAGACAGACAAGCTCACTTAATTTCAGCAATGTAGCTGTCCGCCAACTCTTGTTAACTCTTTTCCTTATATTTTCCTTATATCTGCACCCAATTTCTAGCAATTAACTTTTTTGGCTGCAAAAATAAGGTCAAGGATCATAGAGAAATTGTTCTTACTACAGTACTCAGACCAAAAGCCTAAAAGAGCGGCTAACGGATTTTTAGACATATGAAGTCTTAAAATATCAATTAGTGCTAGAACTTTATCCCAAAACATTTGAATTGCTGGGAATTCCCATCACATATGTACATAATCTGCTGATCTGAAACCGCATTTCCAGAATTTGTGAGAATTTGCCTTGAAGCACTTACGTGTGTCGTGTGTGTGTGTAAAGTGCTGTCAAGCCAAATTTAGGTGACCCCTGCAAGAGGCTTTCAAGGCAAGTGAGCAGCAGTTTGCCAGTGCCTTCCTCTGCAGAGCCTTCCTTGGTGGTCTCCCTTCCAAGTACCGACCATGCTTAGCTTTTTATGTCTGATGAGATTAGTCTATATCAAGCTGCCTTCCCTCCCCAAGGAATGAAATACTAAAAGTAAATTAATATATATGAAATTTCTTTCATGTTGGTACAGATTATTCTTGCTGACATGAGGTAAAGAATTAGTTCCATTCTGTATTAGGTTTGTTTCAGTACTATTTTTCAATGCCTGCGATGATTGAATTTATCTTTATTTAATGAATTAACCCAAAATAAAATATTTTAAGTAATCCTTTAGATTCCATAGTATTGAAAATGACTTATTCTGAGTAAGAGAAGTACTAATATATTGGTGTCTTACCTTATCTCAAATATAGGAACGTAATTGGAGGTACTGAAACCCTCCCGTAGCTGATATTTTAGACCGTTACTCCAACAAAGCTACATAGTGCCCTTTACGTAGAACCTCTGTACACCATTACAGTGGTACCCTTCCTTTTGCAGTGAGCAAACCCAAGATCTTAAATTTAAAATTGTGTATGAAGGAGGTTAATAAGGCTATCTTAGAATTAATATGTTTTCTAAATTTTACTCATGCTTCTTAGGTCTCACCAACATGAAAATTATCATAGTGCATGTAATCATCAATTCTTGCTTGATATAGCCTAGGTTCCAATGGGATTTGCATACTATCTTTTCAGAGGGTAACTGTGTTGGTCTGTAGTAGAACAACTAGACTAGGGTCCAGTAGCACCTTAGAGACCAACAAGATTTTGGGGGTATAAACTTTGGAGAGTCAGTGTGCCCTTCCTCAGAGTGCTCTCTTGTTCCTGTCGATATCATTGACTAGATCCATCAAACTGTGATCATGTGAATATCATTCTTAGTTTAGACGCATAATAATACAACATAAAATTAAGACATTGAACAAGCCCTCTGTTTTCTTCCTTTGTAGAATTGCTAAAGAAATCAAATATAATTTATTTTTCTAAATAAGATACTCGCATTCTAATCTATCATAAACTTTTTCAGCGTCGAAGAATAACACAGAGATAGCTTCTTTGTTTTCAACTGTTCTACTCATAATATTAAAGATACGTCTCGAGTAGCCAGCAACTGCCAAATTTGGCCCTACTCCACCCTCCCCCCCCCAAAAAAAATTCTGTGCATAGGCAAAGTTCTGCACCTAGAAAAAGTCCAATTCCATATCCTGCATATATTATGTAAGTTGAGTGGACTTGAGTTCTCTCTTGCCTGATTTATCCTGCTGCCCTTGACCAGACTATTACAGTAAGAGTTGAGCAACACTGGAATCGGCTGCCAAGGGAGGTGGTGAGCTGCCCCTCACTGGCAGTCTTTAAGCAGCAACTGGACAAACACTTGTCAGGGACGCTCTAGGCTGATCCTGCATTGAGCAGGGGATTGGACTAGATGGCCTGTATGGTCCCTTCTAGCTCTGTGATTCTATGATCCAGTTTGTTCTGGGTTCTGCTATCTCTGGAGAGGGGCCTGGAGCAATTCAGGCTTCTGAAGGTCTTGCCTCCATTTATTGGAAACCTGCTCTAGACCCCCTTCCGACTCCCACTTTTTTCAAGAATTGCCTTCTCAATAAGATCTAGAAACATTATTTTTGTTTTGTTTTCTTTTTGTTAAAAGCCAGGATTCTCAGGAAGCTAGCTTGTGCTGAATATTAAATTCTGAAGGTTTTCTACACTTTCACGAGAGCACAATATACACCCAGCCCTGCTTGTATCACATTTTTAATTCAACCATCTTGTGATTTAAAATCAAAACACCCCCTCCCCAAATCTGGTCTAGCTTAAATTTAAAAACAAATAGGTTTTTTTTCAACGCCCTTCTGTCCTTTTTGTTCATTGACAGGTATGGTTTCACTTTTCTAGGACAAGAAAATGGTTTCATGAAGGTACAGAACTGCTATAAAGAAATGGAGAGGTAGGACCAATTTTAACTTGTCATCTAGCATTTAGGGAAATGTTAGGACAGGTTATTGTTAGAAATGATGGAAGGTTGAAATGGCATGCTCATTTGTGGTGTTTCTTTCCCCCATTCTTGGGGTGTTGCAGGAAACTGGACGTTGAGGCCAGGTCAGTTTCAGAGTTGCTGAATATTTTTATATGCCATGGTGGACTTTTAAAATATTTTGCATGTATTGTCTACATATCTTTTCCATGGTCCCTGGCTGCTTGTTAAATCCCTAAATCAATAACTCAAGTAGATTTTTAACTTGGTTGCATCCTTGCCACATCTGGTCAGCAACTAGATTGTCTAGTTCCAGGATTCCATCAGACTGCAGGGCCATTTTGTGATGGTACCTGAAATGCCAGACTTGGCCTTCAGGTTTCAGGTTGCTGACCCATACATTGGAACCTTTATTGAAACAAATGGCAAGCCTAAATGCAGCTTTTGTATTGGTTCCAAGAGCAGTGACCTTAAAGGAACTTCCTTCAGACTTCTGTTCACTGTTGGGTTTGGGATTGGGAAGTGATCAGCCCTAACCCTTCACATACTTGTAACTTCCTGCCCTCTTGTCTTTAAAAGCTATGAGCTGCTTCATGTTTTGGATTTTGATTGTGTCCGCCGCCGAATGAGTGTTATTGTGAGGATGCCATCAGGTTAGTCAAAGCTCTTTTCTGTGAAAGATCATTTTTCCAGAGTTTCTAATTATTCTTAATTAACTTCACAAAAAACTGTTATCTATCTATTCTTTTTTCAAAATGCTCTTTTAGGGATGATAATCCTGTTCTGCAAGGGAGCAGACTCCTCTATGTTTTCAAGGGTGCAAGAATCTGAAATACTGAAAACAAAAGTACACGTAGAACGCAATGCAATGGTAAGTGCACCTTTACTGGGGTCCCAAAAGCAAGATTGTCGGGAACTACTCTAGCAGTGGTACTCACTCCACGGCTTGTAGACAGCCACATTCGCAGATACCATCAACTAAAATAGCCCCAGGTACTTCTAACCCTGGCGTGAGGCCTGCGGCTCAGAGAGGCTTGTAGTTTATCTCTTCTGGTGATGGGTGTTTCAGGGTGGGGCCCATCTGACAATCACAACCCCACTGGGAAATAGCCTCGCCCATTTACCTGCTCCATGTTTCAGGAGCCATATTAGGAAACAGTGCTCAGAAGAGCCACAGGTGACATATCAAAGAGCCGCATACGGCTCCTGGGCCACTGAGTGACTCTCACAGCAGTATAGGCTACGTGTGTTGTCTTACTTGGCCAAGTAGCTACATTGTAAACTGGTAGCTGTATTTTGTCTTCAGCAAGGATTGAGAGGCATTGACTCCAATCGCTCCATTGGCTCCACTCCGTGCAGAAATAAAAAATGTGAACAGTGACAGAAGCGTTCTCCTGGCTCTTTGTGATGGAGCCTCTATAACTCCTAGTCTTTAAGAATGGCTCTTAAGTCTGGTGTGTGTCTCCCCCCCCCCCCCCAACACTGCCATTGGGGTTGAACTGGTACTGGTGCTATGCACTGAGGGAAGGCCTGACTGTGTCCTTTGGTCCAGGGCTATGCAGAGCCCAGATTTTGGTCTCCTGCTGCTTATTTGTGATCCCCTGCTTTCACTGGCAGAATCTTTGGGTTTGTTCATGTTTTTAACAGTTTAATTGTGTGCCTTGATGGCATCTTTTGTACATAAGCCACCTTTGAGCCCGTTTTTACTTCAGTCCTCCCCATCTTAATTTGTTGTACATGGAAAGTAATTTAATTTTGACTGACTTTGCCAGTAATGGCACTCAAGCAGCTTTCTGTGTCCCATTCTTATCACAGGTAGAGAATCTTCTGTGAACTGGCTCTTTTTCAAGGGCTTTAGCAATTGGCCGTCATCAAGCAAGTTCATTGCTGTGCTTGAGAGGAAATGCATGTGCCCATTGAGGCTGATTGTATCTATTTCAGCATCTTCTCCCCTTTTCCCCCACTCCAAGTTCCTGAAACAGCTTAGGGAGCTATTTTATAGAACAACTTAAGCTCCTTTGTGGCTGGATCATGACTTGAAATTGCTTTGTTCTCTACCAGTAACTTTCAGAATGCCTAGACTTTAGCCTTTCATTTGACCTCTTGGATGTACTTCCAGAGCACTGCTTTGCACACAAAAATGACATCACACCGAATGGAAGACCAAAAATAGGCTTTAGAATCATAGAATCATAGAATGTTAGAGTTGGAAGGGACCTTGCAGGTCATCTAGTCCAACCCCCTGCACTCTGCAGGAGCATAGCTGAAAGATAGCCCTACATACCTACAACATACCCGAAAGATGGTAATCCAGGCTCCGCTTGAAAACGTCCAGCGAAAGAGCATCCACCACCTCCCGAGGCAGACTGTTCCACTGCTCAACCACTCTTACAGTTAGGAAGTTTCTCCTGATATTTAGCCGGTAATGGCTCCCTTTAAAGAACACATATGCTTTAAAGAACACATATGCCTCTTTCCTTCAGGATGGGTATCGGACACTTTGTGTAGCCTTCAAAGAAATTTCTGAAAGTGACTACCTGAAAATCAGTGACAGTGTTAAAGAAGCTACAATGGCACTACAGGACAGAGAAGCAAAGATGGCGGTGCTTTTTGATGAAATTGAGAGAGATATGCATTTGATTGGGTCCACTGCTGTGGAAGACAGGTAAAACAATGGGAGGAAAATGAATTGTCTGCGCTAAGCTCCTTTCAAAAATAGCCCCTCCCCCTTGTGGAATCGTGCCCTCTAATTGTTTTGGGAGGGGATGCAGATGATAAAAACTGGGCTCGCTTGCAAATATCCTGATTCATCCTGAAGTGCCTACCTATAGTAGGGGGAGGGTAGTCTTGCTCCAGCACTTCCTGTGCATAGCTGATTTCCTGTTAATCCAGCTTCCAAACATTTGTAAGTGTAAACTTGACAACCTGTTTATGGGGATCGGGAGTGCAGGGGATTATTCCACAGTTGCTGCAGCCTACAGGAAGAGGAGCAGCAGTCATAGCAAGCCTTTTACAAGAGTTGAACCAATTTCTCCCTCCTCTTCCTTTGGTTGCATTAGCACTGAGAGAGGAGTCCTGGGTTTCAGCTGCAGATTGATAACAGTACAGGGGTAAGACAACCCATAGAGATGGCATTATCCATGCTGAATGTAAACTTAGTTGCTGGTTGTACGATGGATTTACTCCATGACAATCATAGGTAAATGGTCATTCCCAAAGGGGTAACACTGAAAGGCGATATCCCTTTGAGGGCAGACCAAGGATGAAGGTCTAAATACTTTTTCTATTACTGATTTGTTGTGTACTGTGTTATGAAGTTTGTAAGCTGCATTGAAGGATCTGTACAGCTTGAAGGCAGAGCAAAAGAAAATCTTTGAAATGAACTTTGTTGCCAGAGATCAGTTTATGCTGTTTTTGTTTATTTTTAAACACTTCATATTTAAGCACAGTGTGGTGGTGGTGTTCTCTTTGGAGCACTGACACAAAGAGATACACTCCTTTATGCTAGCCAATGGCACTACCTAATTAAGAAAAATAATTCCACATTTTCCAGGCAAAGAACCTGTCAGAACTCAAGCTGTCAGTGGTTCTTGAACTGGAGATCTTAGGGGTTCACCACTTAGCTCTGCCCAGGGGACAGTAGTATTGCAGGAGGACAAGCTACACTGGCAAGAAAGCCGCTTTGCAGCACCTGGCCAAAATGAATCTGGTGACCCTACAATACTTATGCTTATTTCTGAGTCCAGTTTCTTTGACAAGAATGTTAAAAGAGCCCTGTTGGATCAGACCATCTCATCCAACATCCTGCTTCACACAGAGGGCAATCAGTTGCACTGAAGGGCCAAACTGAGGCCGGCCTGAGCCTGCTTACAGGGAGGGCGGGGCACAAATTAAATAAATAAATACATCAGAGAGACATAGAGACCAATGCCTCCCCTGATGCTGCCTCATTGCACTGACATTCAGAGGTTTAAGCAACCATTGATGGACCCATCCTCCATGAATCTGGTTACAGCTTCGGCAGCTAGGAGGCCTGGTTCCTGTTTTTCTACTCTGCAGGGGCTAAATGATCAGTCTGCCCTCCTAATGGAGGGAATGGAGGGTTGCTTTTTAGATAAATCAACACTTGTCTTTCGGTAGACTCCAGGAGCGTGCAGCAGAAACCATTGAGGCCTTGCATGCTGCTGGCATGAAGATCTGGGTGCTGACTGGGGACAAGATGGAAACTGCCCAGGCAACCTGCTATGCCTGCAGACTCTTCCAGTCCAATACAGAACTGCTGCTTCTGACAACAAAAACCGTGGGAGAGGAGAACCATAAGGAAGAGCAACTGTACAAGCTAATGATGGAATATCACAAAAAGGTGGTGAATGACATGCCTGAAGATGTGAAAAGGTACAGCTGAGATGCACGTTTTTGCCACAGCCCCAATCAGATGAGGCTGTTGGTTAGACCGACACTATTTGCTTTTAAACCATGTCTTCTGTTTTAAGGAACTGGATGCTCAGCCATGAATATGGGCTAGTGATCGATGGTGCAACCCTGTCCCTGATCTTGAACCCTTCTCAAGACTCATGTTCCGTCCACTACAGAAACATCTTCCAACAGATATGCCTGAAGTGCACTGCAGTACTGTGTTGCCGAATGGCCCCTCTGCAGAAAGCACAGGTGCGTGGCGCATGTCAATTTCGGAGCATGTCGTTCCCAGCATGCAGATCAAATGTGTCACAGCTTGGTGACTCCAGGTTAACCTTCTTGCCTGCTGGGTTAGTCGTGTTCACATCCTCAGTTCTTCCCATTACCAAAGATGAAGACTGGCCCCAGTAAGCATGAGTGATGTGGGAGGGGGAGGAGAGATGCTCAGATCTTGTGTTCTCTACACTGTCCAGCTTTCCTGTTTTCTCTTGTTTAGATGGTTCGAATGGTTAAGAATTCGAAAGGCAACCCGATAACTCTTGCAGTAGGAGATGGTGCCAATGATGTTAGCATGATCTTGGAAGCTCATGTTGGCATAGGTAATAAATGTGATGTGCCATTGTTAATAAACTGTACCATAAACAGTCCCATCTGTTGCTTTGTGGTGCCAAACAGTTGGCTTTGAGAAATGTTCATTGGCTTGAAACAACTATAACTTTTTTACTTACTACGTTTGAGTCTACTGGCACCTTTAAGACCACCAAAGTTCAATTCTGGGTATGCGCTTTCACATGCATGCACACTTCATCAGATACCTGATGGAGGTATCTGATGAAGTATGCATGCACACGAAAGTGTATACCCAGAATTAACTTTGTTGGTCTTAAAGGTGCCACTGGACTCTAACTTTGTTCTATTGCTTCAAACCAACATGGCTACCCACCTGAATCTATTTTTTACTTACAGTGAGCCAACGTCTGCACTAGATTGATTCTGCAACTTCTGCAGAGTTTGCATGGTGATTCTTACATGTTTAGAAGTCTCTACCTATTTTTACATAATTTATTCTGCTTGTGTTAGGGCTCTCTTAGGCCACTGAAGGCCACCTTACCCTTCCAGCAATCAGAAATCTTATTCTGCCACCCTTCTAGCACCTAAGTTTTCATTAGGTAAATGCCAAGCAGACCTTTGCATGTGTTAAATGTGCTGGAGGATTAATTCTGCTGTATAAAACCTCAGATTATTGGAAAGGTAAATTCTGCTCCCAGTGCTGCATTCTGCACTTTTCCTGTGTGGCCTATGCAGAGCCTTGGGTAGGAGCTGTAGCTGAGCAAAACAAATGATTTGCATGCGGAAGGTCCTCGAATCAATTCCCACCACCTCCAGTTAAAGGATTTCAGGTAGTAAGATAGAAGGTATTGGGGAAAGACCTTGTTTCCTCTGGAAACCCAGCCACTCATGGTAGACAGGCCTGAGCTAGATGGCCCAACTCTGTATTAGGCAGCTGTATAAGGGGCTGCGGTGGCTCAAGTGGTTAAGATGTTGAACTGCAGACTGGAAGGTCGGTAGTGCAGCAGTTTGAGACCCAAGTGCTGCATGACAGAGTGAGCTCCCATCTCTGGTCCCAGCTCCTGCCAACCTAGCAGTTCAAAAGCAAGAAATTGCAAGTAGATAAAAAAAGTAACAGTGTTCTGTGTGCCTCAGCGTCTAGTCATGCCAGCCACATGACCATGGAAACGTCTTTGGACAGCGCTGGCTCTTCGGCTTGGAAACAGAGATGAGCACCGCATCCCTAGAGTCAGAGATGAGCACCAGATCCCTAGAGTCAACTGGCTTTCGAGCAAGGGAAACCTTTACCTTTACTAGGTCCTGGCTTTCCATGAACTGCATTCTTGCTGGTGCTGTGCAGCACCCTAGCAAGACCATAGCGAACCATTATCTCACACATCTGTACATTTCCTTACCAGTGAGATTTTTCTGCTGTATCAACAAAAGAGCCAGATCCAAGAGAGTCAAACTCCTTTTTTCACCTAGGTGTTAAAGGCAAAGAAGGCCGCCAGGCAGCAAGGAACAGTGACTATGCCATCCCCAAGTTTAAAGACTTGAAAAGATTGCTGCTGGCACATGGGCATTTGTACTACGTCAGAATATCACACCTTGTGCAGTATTTCTTCTACAAGGTAATGGATTCAGATGGCCAGCTAGCTGGTTGGTTTGCTGAGAATTGTTAATCCCAAGCAGAGTGTTTCTGGGCTGTGCAAAAAAGGAAAAATACAAATCCCTTATGTCAAACGAGTGGTCCCTTGTGTTGTACCACTGGCCCATTATGTTTTTGACTCTCCCTTGCCTGTCTCTGCCAGCTCTGGTCCTGACTGCAATGTTTCTGCTCTCCAAGAATACATCATTTCAGGTGGCAAGCAAGCTGTTATATGTTTGAATGCCCCACCCAACAACTCTGCGTGTATGTAGAGACTATATCATGGAGATTCAGCCTCAATTTCTCCCTGGAATGCTCTTTGTCTACACGCAACAATCCCCCCCCCCCACCACCCCCCCCCCCCCCCCCCATGGGACAGCATTTGATGTGCTGCTTCTCACCTGCCACTTGAACTGTTGGCTAGATTCTGTTGCTTGTGTAAGCTGAGCCTGCATGTTGTGTGCATGTGGGGAAAACCAGTGTAGTCTAGTACTTACAGGGTTGGATTTAGACTGGGAAGACCTGGATTTGCTGTCCAATTCAGCCACAACTGAGCTTGGTACATTCATGCTCCCTACCTCTGATCTGCCTTGCAGAGTTTTTGTATGTTGTGTTCCCTTCACCTCCTAAAATTGCATGCCACCCTGAGCTCCCACAAATGAAAATATGAGAAATAAAAATGGTCATATTTTGAAGTGAGGATTTGAAGCAGAGCTTTGCTAGCTCAAATTGGAAAGGTTATAGGGTCAGAGGCCCTCCTTTTGTATGGGTGGTCCCATCGCTTTTAGTTGTGACAACAGAGGGGGAAAAATGATGATGGTTTTCCCCACTAACACATTCTTCTTTATGTGTTTGCCTCTTCAGAACCTTTGCTTCATTTTCCCACAATTTTTATACCAGTTCTTCTGTGGCTTCTCACAACAGGTATGTGATTACTGTTTGTAGTGATACTGGAGAAAGGTTGGAGATCTTAGTTTAACTTTGGGATGAAATTCTAAGCTTTCTGGCTTTAAAGAGCAGCCCAGTGCAACTCTGGAATATAATCTTGCTGGGATGCTTAGGTGTGTTGTTCCTTTAACCTTAATAATAAGGTGTCACTGGCCTACAACTTACAGGAGAGTGTGTTATCCTTGCCAGCCATAGGGGCTCACAGGCAAGTCCCATTAAAATCATCCCTCTGCCAGAATCACCTGCAGAGACTATTGCAGGAGGGCAGATGTGAACGATGGTCTGCACAGGCAGCTCTCGCCCCTGTTTGGCTGCAGCTTTTTAAAAAATACATACCAAGGACTAGCTTTTGTTGCAGTCATACTAAGAGTCTGTCAGCCACCCATTCACTTTTCTTTCCTTTTGAAAGTGGTGCTTGACATTGCATTTAAACCCACTTTCCTCCTCTACCCTGAATCACCTTCACACAGCAAAGCCTCAAGTGACCCAGTTCATCAGCAGTGGCTCACAAACTTTCCAGTGTTCCATGAAACCCAGTTTTCCAACTATAATTGGGTGAACATGATGTGCAGTTCCAAGTGTTCCTGTTCATTGGCTGTTTGTGCTGAGTTGTGTTAATCTTCCTGGCTAGGATGTAGTGTGTCTCCCTTCCCTCCTGCTGGAAGCTGATTTTCCTTCAGGCGGTTCTGGCATCTGCAGTTCCTTTTATGGTCTGGTCCCCCTATAAAAGCTTCAGAGCAAGACTACGGTTTGTTTATCTGATTTTAAGAAGCTGAATCTTCTCATTGAGCTTGGAGCTCTTTGGACTTCTTTTTCCCAGCTGTATTGGCCATAAAATTCTGCCCTCTTCGTGATAGTTGTGTTTTGGAAACTGTGGATTGGATCCTGCAGATTCAGTCTTCTGATAATTAAAGGAGCATTCTGCTGGTGACCGAGAATAACACTAATGTTAGCTGAATGGATCTATAGGATCCAGCTTATTAACACTGATTTTTGTTTCTATGTCTAGGGATTATTTATTTGATTGTGCTGAGGCAGGACTGGCAGGCAACTTAATGAGTATTTTGGATGAGGTGTGAGTGAGTCTCTGCATGCTTTTAGATGACATTTGTTCTCCGCCCCTCCCCCTTTCTTTTTAAGCCTCTGTATGATGCAGCTTACCTTACCATGTTCAACATCTGTTTTACATCCCTGCCGATTGTGGCCTACAGTCTACTGGAGCAACATATCCCTATTGACACCTTGATGTCCTTTCCAAAGTTGTATATGTAAGTGATAATATGCTTTTGCCCTTTTGTTTGTCTTTAGCACTAATTATGGTAATCCAGGGCTTAGAAGGCAAGCTGATGACTTTTGATGACAAAGAGCCTGAGCTGCCGTTCAAGAAATCCTTGGCTTGCACCTTCCCTGCAGTGAAACCACTAGTTGCCATTAAGCAATTCAGTCCTACTTGGTCTCATCTCTCCCCTCTCCCCAATAATGATACTGGTCTCCCTTATAGGATTGTTCATAAGAGCTACTGGGAAAATTCATGCATGCTTTGAACAGTCTAAAGCACTGTATTAGTGATCAGCAGTGGGAAGTCTGAGGAGTAAATCCAGAGCCACTTTTGGCATATCAGCTGTTTCTGCTGCTTGCTTGCTCTAATTATGTTTTATTGCTCTTACTCCTACTATTGCTTTCTCTCTGTAAAATCATTGCTTGTGTCACTGCTGATCCATGCACTGGGACCTTGAGAATATTGAAATGCTTCAGCTTCTGATTTTTGAGCATCCCTACATAGGATGTTTCCAGGTGGCACTTCTACCCACATTGTTAGAACATGCTGTTTCAGCAGTCCAAACCTTCCTTCAGTCTGTGTCAGTCCCATGTTTCAGTTCTTGGCTGATAGAAACTAGTGTACATTGGTGCTGTCAGTAGCAGCCACCTGCACAAGCCTTGTTGTGGTGATATTCCCCACATCTCTATTGACTGCATCAAGAAGAGGCTTAGCCAAGCATCTGTTCCGTGAGCCGGGAACTTGCTCCATGAAAATGTTCCTCTGGCTCTGTTCCAGCAAGCCAGCTGCTGTTGTCTGTATCACACACTTAGTGTGGTATAAACATCCTCCTGTCAGCATCAAAAAGGATTTATACTTGCAGCAAAAGGAAACGGGGCTGCTCGATGCTGATGCCTGCCATCTCTTCCCTCCCTCCCTCCCTCCCTCCCTCCCTCTCTGCCAAATATGGTGGCTTATTTGTTTGTGAGATTTGTGACTCTGTGGAAAATTAGTGAGCCCACTCACTTGCCTGGTTAATGTTTATTGTGTGAATAGAATAAAAGAAATGGGGCCTTTGTGCAATATTCTGTTTTGAATACTCACAAGCTGACAGGTTTGCTGTTGAACTAACCCAGCTTGCCACACTACAGTTGCCCAGTTTAGTGCTAGTAAAGCAATAGTACAGCAAGGGCTTAAACAGTAGGTGATAAGCAGGGAGCTCCATATGTTTTCTTAACAAACATGGTTAGTCCTACAGTGGCCTCACCTGCCCTGAAATGAGTTCCTCTCCCAAAGAAGATTTTATTCCTTCTGGCATTCATCTTGAGTAATGATCCCAAACAGTCCCCCTCTCCAAGAGAACCAAATAGTCCCATTTGTGGAATAAAACCCAATCTTGGTGGACTGATTTGCTAACATGTTTAAAAACAATAGCTCTTAACTTCTCCAGGAACGATTATCTTCCTCCTTCTGGAGACACTGTCATTGCAGTCCCTCTTTGCTTCCTGAAACCACTGAAATTATGGCACAAAATCACAAATGTTTAAATTTTAAGGGCAGCTGGATTTAAAGTGGAATGCTTCTGCTGATGTGTCTATGGCTTTGTTGACTGTAAATTGTTTTGTTTTACGTTTTTACTTTCCTCTAAGCCACCTTGAAAGTTCCGAGTATGAGTAGAGGGGTACAAGGGCCTAAATAACATGTTGAACTTCAGTGCACTGACTGTTGTGAAATAGTTTGATCAGAAGGAGAAATGAGATTCTTTGCATCAGAAACATAACCAGGCTAGCGGAGGCTGATAACCAGCTAATTGCAGCAGTCAGTGGTTCATCTAGTTCTGTTTGGATCCACTAAACAGGCAGCCCCTCCACAGTTGTGTCCTCCTCTTCAGAATTAGGCAGGACCAGGTATTGAACAGAATAGCCTTCTTAGTTCAGAGTCACCAGGTTCCCACTTCCTACAGTTTCCTATGACCTACATCTCAGTATCAGGCCAAGCTGTGTTACTATTCTTTGGACTTCAGTTCATTTACTTAAAACCTGTTTTAAGTTAAAAAACAAAAACAAAAAAAAACCCCGTTTTGCAATTCTTCTCAAAGAGGAAATGTTTGCAAGGAATCCTGTTTCAAGCCCAGCAGAGGGAGCTCACGTCTAACATTCCACACTTTGCCAGACTGGCTTCTGCAAAAACACCCCAGAGCCAATGCAGAGCATCTGCTTTGTAAAGTACGGTCACCCCAGTGCCATGTTTTCCTTCTAAATAACCTGTCCAGAACAGCCTGAACACTCTCCTTTTGTACGGTTGAGTTCTGGCATTGTTTGGAACATATGGCTATTCTAAAGACAGGGCCAAGAGTAGTAGCAGCAGCAGCAGTAATACCGGGCAGAGAGGAATCACTGAAACAGTGTTCAACAAAAGAACAGTAGTGTCTGTGAAATTGTGTGCTGGCTTTATGATTCCTGTATTTGAAAACTAGAACCACTCCCTTTTCTCACTGGGGGATATCACAAATGTCACATTGCTGCTTCTCTTTCTGATTGTATCATATAAGAACATAAGAGAAGCCAATGTTGGATCATGCCAATGGCCAATCCAGTCCAACACTGTCACACAGTGGCCAAAAATATCAAGTGCCATCAGGAGGTCCAGCAGTGGGGTCAGGACACTGTCCCGTCCCCACCCCACCCCAACCACCAAGATTATCACGGAGAATGGAATTCATTGTTCTCTTCTGTACAGAGATCTATGATTTGCACTTGCCAGAAATGGAGGCAGAAGCACAGGTTACCTGTACTGCTGGTTCGGTGACTCCTGCAAATGCCCAGGCGGATTCTCATATTTCCTGCCTAGTTTGTCTCAGTAGTCCTTGAGAGCCAACAAAACTGCATTTTTGGCTCTGCGGCATCTCCCCTTCCTTCTCCTTGCATCCCAGTTCTTAAAACTTTTTTCCCCTTCCATTCTCTTGGCAGGAATGTTTCCGACAATGCAATGCTGCAGTTGAAGCCCTTTTTGTATTGGACCTTTCTGGGCATTTTTGATGGACTTGTGTTTTTCTTTGGGGGTTATTTTCTTTTTCAAGATGCTTCTTTAGAGGACAACGGAAAGGTAAGAGGGAATTGAGCTTCTAAACCAAACCCAGTCCAGGAGCCTCAGAGCTGTGCAGCTAGTTCTGGGTGCAGGATGGCTCTTAGAATCCCTGTTTCTTGAAAAGCGGTTCTCCATCCCACCCCACCCCACCAATACCACATACCAGACCATGTTTGAAAAGAGTGTGTGATGTGGCACATAGGTCTGCTGCTTGGCAGAGGAAAAAATAAAAGTCTCTAGACATGTGGAAGCTTTTTGGTGTGCTTAAATCAGTTCCTTGTATGCCAGACAAATGCAACCATTCACTTGGGTACAATTTTTGATTGAGAATTTCCTATGCATTGTTTTATGGTGTTTAGAACACTGATGCAAAGGTTTTCAGATCTTCAGCCAAGCAGATTAGCGCGTTGATAGTCGATCAAAATTTCTTACAGTTTGCCACTCCTTTGCAATCTCTTTATACATTATTTTTCAAGTCAGACTTTAGCTAAAGTAGACTGACTTCGCTGCCTCATTTTACAAGTTGTCTTGTGTCCGTGAGAACTGCCAGCAGTTGGCCCATGTCTGTTTTTGTGCTTGTTGACCTTAGTTTTTTTAAAAGTTTTTCTTTTTCTTTTTTGCATTTTATAAGATTTTCACATGTCACTTTTTGTTTTAATGTATGCATTCAGACTTTGACCGAATTTGGTAAGCAAACAGTCCCATTCAGTTACCACCATTACAGTTTTGAAATGCAGTATTATCATCCCCAAAGGATGGTAGTTCCTTCACTGAAGGTTTCCTAGGCTCCTGTTTTTGTCACAGTTATCTCTAGCCTGGATGCCCAGGAGTTAATCCTCTGTGAAAGACAATTGACCAGTGTGGACCACTTGGGAGCCTGAATACAGTATAATGTGTGGCTGGACCCACCTAAAATCATGCCCTGAGCCTAGTAGCTTTTTAAATTTTACTGGGCACTCCTTGCTGGGAAGAGCCACAGTGATAGGCAAGCATCCCAAAAGACTAGTTGTCCACCTTTTTTTGCCAAGCTTTGCCTGTATTGCATCACCTCTGGATACCACTGGGCACATTTCCAGGGTGTGAGGGGAAGTGGCTTGAGAACAGAATCCTTTGCAAAGCTCTTCCCTTCCTTATAGTCCCAGTGCAAAGCCAGCTGTTCTTGTGGTTCACAAACTTTGGTGGTGTTCATAGTAGTGGTTGAGCACTGACTGTTTCTTAAGGGAATGCTAAACGTACTTTTTCTGACCTACCTGCACATGTGTGTGTGTTTGTTTTAAGTACAGTGTTACAAATCCCAGTAGTCTGCAATAGATGTAGATTGTTAATTTATTGTGCTCTGATTCCTTTTAGGGAGACACTTCAGTCAGTGTGGTGCAGTAAAGGAAGAGTTCAGTGTTCCCACCACACTCAACTTAGAATTTGGATCCACAAACCAAGATACTTTAAATAGTTCATCCCTTTCCTGACCTCAGTTGCAGAATTCATGCTGCATTATGCTTTTGGTGACAGCATTGGGAATGTAACAAGGTCCAAATCCTTAGACAGACAGACACACACACCATGAGCCCATGAGCTCTGCACATTCCAGCTGCCCTTTTTCTCTTCCCAGTTAACTTGGTAGCAGGATTGATGATGGCTGAGATTTTCTGATGGCCTCTCTGTGACTGTTCCTCAGCATTTTAGGCACAAAGATGCCTGGGACATGTAGTTTCTGAGGCATACTATACTATGCAGGTACCCTGGAGTGTGAAATGAGGCAAAGGTACAATGGCTTGGATCCTCAACCTTTGCTCTGCATGCAGTTCCCTCCAGGTGCTGCAAAGGCAGTGCTCCATTGCAGGGTGCATTCCTTTCATTGTAGGCACCTTGAAAAACACTGGGATTTCACAAACCAAAGCACCTAGCATCAGAAGAATCAAGCTCTGAAGCAGAGGACTGCTTCTGCAGTGCTTAGAAAGAAGCACCTGCAGAGCAAAGGTCTAGGATCCAAGCCCAACATAACTTTTGAGGGAGGGGGGGAAACTCTCAGTCAGCTCTTTCAACGAGGTGGGAGGGAGTTAAGAAGGACAGAAATTCTTCTTTGGCTTGGATTCTGATCTGGCTTGGAGGAGAACACTCAAAAGTTGTAGTACTTGCCCTGGATCAAAGGGAAGCATTCCAGGCCACCAAAGGTAATATTATGCAAGTGTTGGTGAAATTACTAAATCTATGCCCATATGAAAAGACAAAATATGTAACTGTAACAAGTGCTAAATATTATCCCATTCCACTGTTGTAGTTTCCTTTTTTGCCGTCTCCTCCTGCCCCAATAAAAATCTTGATGAGATAAATGTTTCAACGGACCCTGTTTTTCAGATGTCTGGAAACTGGAGTTTTGGAACCATGATTTTCACAGTGCTCGTGTTCACTGTCACCCTAAAGGTTAGAACTCTTTCCTTTTGTTCTAAATGAAGCCATCTTTGATTTCATTGTTTCAGTTATTGATCTTGGTGATGTTAGTTTGGAATGTGGCTAGAGTTACTAGGCCACTCTAATCTATAGCCTGTTCACACTAATTTGGCTCATTTGTTTTTTACAATTTGTGTTTTGTTTTTCAATTATTCTAGCTGGCATTAGACACTCGTTTTTGGACGTGGCTAAACCACTTCGTCATTTGGGGTTCATTGGCCTTCTATGTGTTTTTCTCATTCTTCTGGGGAGGAATCCTTTGGTAAGTTTTTAATTTTAATGTATCTGGCTGTGGGGGGGGGCATTGTCTGGATCACATCCTAAATGTATATGTACTTGTATGTTATCGAGATTTCTGTTTAGGTATTTTATTGAAGATAATAAAGATTGAAAGCTTGCTTTTTGGTCTTCAGAAAGTACCACCTCATTGTTGTGTGAAGAAAGGCCATTGTTGTTGTTTTTAAATCTCCTTTTAAAGCAGCATATTAGAATAAAGATTAAAGCTTTTCAGAGCTAGTATATGTAGTGGATTGATAGGACTGAAATTCCTGCTTAGCCATGAAGCTCATTGGGAGACTTCTGGGCCAGTCTTTCAGCCTAAATTGCCTTTAGGGGTGTGTGCTCAGATTTACCCAAGCCAAAAATCTGCCCCCAAAACACCTTACTGTTAGATTTCAGCATCCCAAATGAATCCGGGTCTTCTCAGGAAAAGTGAAAAAAATCCTGAAAAAATCCGGGATATATTCCCAGAGCAGATTGCTCCTGTCTCCCAGCTGTTTGCTGGGCTTCTACTGCAGTCTCTTTAAAGTTTAAAGGGACTGCAGAAGACAGCCTGAGGAGCAGGTGTGCCGGTGGGGGGCAGACTGTTCCTGCCGGCTCGGCTTGAAGCGGGCTACTTATGCAGCTCGGGTTAAACCAGGCTGCAGAAGAAGACAGCCCCAGGATCCGCTGTGCCCCCGGAAACAGATTGCACCCCACAGGCTGGGCTTTGTGCTGGCTTCTCCTGCAGCCCAGTTTAAATCAGACTGCAGGAGAAGTGAGCCCAGGCAGGATCTCCTGTGTCGCACAGAGCACATTACTCCAGGTGCTACAGCAGCTCCTGGGGCTCGCTTCTCCTGCAGCCCAGTTTAAATCAGACTGCAGGAGAAGTGAGCCCAGCCAGGATTGGTTTAAACCATGCTGCAGAAGAAGGCAAGCCAACCCAGAATTGGGCTGGCTTTTAAAAAAAACTTGTATTTTTCTTCTCTGGTCTATTGGACCCCCCAAAAAATCCAGGATTTCTGAAAAATCCTGGATCCAAATATTGTACTGGTATTGGGATCTAGTTTTTTGTTGTTGTTTTTGGAAATCCAGTTGTGTGTTTTTCCAGGTCCAGTAGACCCAAACTGAACAATACTGGTTAAAAAAAATATTGCACATCTGTACTTGCCTTGTAGGGTTGTTTTGAAATTAAGATAGGGAGGGATAGCTTGGAAACCAGTTTGAGCCCCTTGTGTAATTAACTACCTAAACATTGGAGTGTTGTAAGTAAATGAAGTCAAAGAAGATATATTTTGTCCAAGCATAATGTGTCTTCTGTTACTTTCTATCCAGGCCTTTCTTGAAGCACCAAAGAATGTATTTTGTATTTGCCCAACTGCTGTCTTCAGTGCCCGTCTGGCTGGCAATATTTTTCTTGATCTTCGTCAGCCTGTTCCCAGAAATCATTATGGTAATCTTTAGAAATACGAAAAGAAAAAGCCGCCAGGTAAGAAAAATGCATAGCGGTTCTGTGGTTTCATTTATGGAGGAATGGATCCCTCTCTTCTAAGCTTTTGACCGGCACCTTTTTGAGGTAGAATTGATGCAAGAGCATCTCTGCAGTTTCATCATGGTGTTCCTTTGCTGTGCAAAGACTTTGAGAAGTCCTGCCCAGATCAGCCAAGCTGCAGAATAGCTAGCAGTGCAGTATAGTCAGTACTGATGAGTCTTGAGCAGTGGACACCAGCTTCTCTTTGTAGAGACGGTCAGCAAGAATAATTTTTTGCCACAGGAACATAGAATGGCTACTGAATATATGTGGCAGAATTCATAATGGCTGCATCCATCTTGCCTGTCAAGTCGTGAGCCTGCAGGGAATGGACTCAGGACCAAGATCATTGAGAGTTCAGGAAGGAGTTTCTGGAAGGAAGTTTTGTAAAGCCTCAGGTTGACATCCACAGCTGAAATATTCTGAGGAATTCACCCCGTCGCGTAGGTAGGGTAATTAGTTTCTGAAAGATGTACATGGAGGATGGACTTGAAGAGAAAGCTGCATATCCCAGCCAGCTAGTAGCTGGATTCATGTGAAGGCTGGATTGCAGGGGAAGATTTTGCAAAGAGCTCTATGCATGTTGTGCATCAGCTGCGTAGACATGGGGAGGGAGGGAGATGCTAATTTCTGTAGTACCTGACCCTGATTAAAGGATAAACAAGAACCAAAAGATTCTGCTAGTTTGTTCCGTTGATATTTTCCACAGCTGATCAGATTGTTGTTTGCTCCTTTTTCTAAAAGTCTGTTTTCAGTTAATGGTAAAAAAAAATATGACAGGCTGGTCGAAATGTGCCATTCCAGATCTATATGGTGTGGTTAAAAATCAGTTGCAGGCCATGGGCTTGTGTGTGCCCCCTTTCTCCTCCCCTCTATTGCACAAGTTGCCTTTTCCAACATTACGGTTTAGTGCATTGCGTATGTACGGATGCTTACCTGGGTTCATATTATAACCGGGGTAAAAAGCTGGATTGCAGATCCAGAGGCAGTCTTGGTTAGCATTAACCATGGTTCAAGCTGAAACATATGTAACCGTAAATAATGATTAAGGCTGGGAAGAGAGCAGGCTTTTCACACAGGCAAGGGGAGGTGGCAGGGGGCACACAAAACTGCCCACGGATCTCTCTGCTTCAGACCTCCATGCAGTGCTTGTGTTTTAAGTGACACTAAGGTCCATGAGCCATTTTGTGAACATGAATCTACTTCATTTGTATTTTGATAGTCCCAGTGCTAACAGGGATTTGATAGGCTTAAATTACTTATTTAAGGGATTTTTAAATATCTGAACTTTAAAAATGCAAGTGTACATTGATAGTATGATAGATAGTATGATAGATAGAGCTCAGTGAATAAATTGTGGAACATATAGGCACTTGATGGACAGTTGTTGATACGTCAAGTAACACATGGGTTGGCTTTGCTTGTAAGCTAGGTTTGAGCCTAGGGCAGAGGTTCCCAATCTTGTTAAGCCTGTGGATTCTTCTAGAATTTGAGAACAGGGAATGGGCACCACTACAAAATGGCTTCCATGGGGTACTGGGGCCAATAACAGAATATTGGGAACTTGCAAGTCAAGTATCCTTCTTCGATTAAATCAGTTGTTTCTGGGTTCTCCTGCTCCAGTGAGTTGGAGGAAAGAAAGCCAGGGATTGGCTCTTTGCTTTGGGGAAGCTTTTTTTTGGCACCAAGAAATCTATCAGTGGCCCAGGGTATAGTTCCAGCCAGCTAGCTGAAGCTAATCAGGTCCAGGCCTGGCCAGTGCCTGAATGGGTGACCACCTGGGACCCCCCCCACACACACAACCCGGTATGCTACATTGAGTTCCCTGATGGAAAAGATGTTGGGGATATACATGCAATCAGGGCTCTTTTTGTAGAAAAAGCCCAGCAGGAACTCATTAGCATAATAGGCCACACCCAACAGCAGAAGCTCATTAGCATATTAGGCCACACCCCTGACAGCACAGCTCATTAGCACATTAGGCCGCACCCCCATGTTACCAGAAGTGTGGTTATCCAGCCTCACCCACCTTTTGCTTGTTATTCTGTTTACCTTGTTTGTTGTCAAAACCCAGGGCTTTTTTGTAGTAGGAACTCCTTTGCATGTTAGGCCACACACCCCTAATATAGCCAATCCTAATGAGTTCCTGCTGTTGGGTGTAGCCTATTATGCTAATGAGTTCTTGCTGGGCGTGGCCAACTTGGGAGCCAGCCGGAACTCCGTTCCTGTGCGTTCCTGCCCCCAAATAGCCCTGCATGCAATAAATAATAATAATGCAGCCCAGTAGTTAAGAGACTGAGGTGTGAGCCAGAAAGTTGCAAGTTCACGTCTCACCTTTGCAAAGAACTTGCTAGGTGGCCTTAGGCAAGTTACGATCTGTCTTGGTCTCAACCCCCTTGCTGTAGAAATGATGTTGCTAAACTGCTAAGCACGATTACTGTAAGGATCAGTGAAATAATACATAGAAAACACATTGAACACTCAGAAAAAACACTCTCAGTATCTAGATACAATGATAATGCACTGTGATTTCATCTATCCCAAAGTTATGGCAGAGCTACAAAGAGCTTCTTTAGAGAGGCCCCCAAAACAACGATATACCTTAAGGGATTTGTGAACCTTTTAAAAACAGATCTCCCCCCTCCACCCATGTTGCATCACAAACTGCTTTCTGTTCCCAAAGCATTTGTCACGTGGCACAAAAAGACTGCTGGTTAAGAGATATGAGGCCAAACCATTGCAGAACTAGCTTTATCATTCTGAGGATCCCTCTCTCCATCATCTAATTAAAAAAAAAACACATCCCTAACTGATATTCTTGATATACTGTTATTATATCAGATATTGGCTGGGCCCCTGTATGGATAGCAAAAACTGCTGCACAGGGACACCAACAGAAAGATAGGGTCTCTACTCCTATTCAAGTGATTACCGAGGCATGCAGAAAATGATTACTTTGGAAGTTAACCATGGTGGGGGGAAGGGGGTAAAATTACATAATGAACACTGCCTGTCTTCTGGGGGCACAGCCTATTGAGAGCAGCTGAGTGTCAGTTAAAGAGAAGAGGATAAACCAGCCAGCTAAAGCCCCCCTGAGAACTTAATCCTGGACACAGGTATGGTTTAGGGTGGGGAGGATTTCCAGGTTGGTCCCCATCACTACTTATCATTCCTCATGTGCTCCCCCCTTGTTAAACAAAAATTGATAGTGTGGAAAATGATAAATAAGAGTAGTTATAGGGATTTTACCTTCTAAAAATGAATGTGAAAATACATTCTGAGAAGAGATCAAAGGAGGGAAATTGTCTATTTTATTTGAGGATGAGAAGCCTGTGAAAATTAAGACTGCCAAAAATCTAGAAGGGAAAAAAAAGGACTGGCCCCTTTAATAGAGGTTTCATGGGACGGTATTTCTCTATTAATCAGATGTTATTATTTACCTCCATCTCCTGTAAAGCCTCACCTGCCCATTTTCTCACATGAAGACTATTAAAGCGGCAGGACATATTTTCCCTCTAGGCTATTGGTAACCCTAGTAGAAACTGAGGAATGATCTTGACCACTCCAGTCAGGATGGGTAAGGAGTTGGCCTGTTGTTTAGGGAGTAAACATGATAGGAGAGTATAGATACTGAGACCACTCACAGCCAAGGTGGTTGTTTCTTTCTCAGCATAAAATTAAAAGAGGAGCATCTCCACACAGGCACATACACGTACACCGATACAGGGGAGGAAAATAGCCTGATGCTGACTAAACATGTTCATTGCTCTGCAGGGGCCACATAATATTGAGAGCACTTGCATGTCATTGCCGGGGGTGGGGGGGGAGGTGTTGGACAGAAATTGGTCTGTTTGAACCCTTTTATGCTACCTTTCCAGGAAACTCCCTGAGGTGGCTTATGAAATAAAAAAATAAAAACAAAATGTTGAAAGATATTAATTAAAACCCAGCATTAAAAGAGACACAGCCCAGCATAACAACATAGATCATGAAAACAGACCGCAGGCAGCATAAAATAACAGTTTCCAGGCTAACATAGTGTTAAAAATTTAACCTGTTAATGAAAATCCTGGGTGAACAGGTTGGAGCCTAAAAGAAAGCAATGATATTGCAAGGCAAGTTCAAAGGAAGGGCATTCCATAAGAAAGGTGCCCCGACTGAACAAGCCCTGTCGCTGTTTGCAGCCTGCCTCTGAAGGCGGGGCACAGACAGCAGGGCTTATGAGGCAGCTGAACAATATGGGAAGAAGGCTCGTGATAGCTCATAGTTGAATATAGCAAGAGGCAGGCACTGGAAAAATACACTGTAGGCAGGATGCTGTCATCCAGGCGTAGGGCTGCATAAGCAGCTTCCTGTTCACTTAAACCCAAACATTGCCAATCAGCAATTGGTGAGACTGTGCCATAGGACTAGGTTAGATAAACAGCAAGTTGCTCATCTTTTCCCTGGGGCATAGCAGGTCTGTGGTACTGTAGAAATGGTTTCCCTGACCTTGGAGAGACGAGACCATGATGGGGATCTCCAAACCTTTTGAGCCTGCGGGCACCTTTGGCATTCTGACACAGCATGGTGGGTACAGCCACAAAATGGCAGCTGCAGGAGGTGGAGCCAGACACAAAATGGCTGCCCTGGCTTACCTTCAGTCACACAGTGGAGGGTCCTTGTGATGTTTTGGCCGCTGCTTTGAAAAGTTTTGAAAAATCTTCATAGGCGATCAGATGTCCAATAGCCAAGCAGAAGGTTTGCTGGGCAAAAGCCTCACCTGATTCCTCCAGCCTTCTAAAAACACCTTTCTGCATCAGCAGACACCATGGAGCCTGTGGGCACCACATGGGGGAACCCCTGGACCATGGTATGAACAAAACGGGTTGAATTCAGCATGAAATTTTCACTTGCACTGGAGCTCTTGCACAAGCAGGAACACAAGAAAAAGCTGAGGTAGCCGCTTGCGCTCAATCAAACTTGTACAAGCACTTGAGTGAAACCTTGTGCAACCAGTTTCTGGGCACTAGGGATCTTGCACAGGAAAAAGTGTCCTAAATTCATTTATGTTCTTGCTTGTGCATTGCTGAATCCAAACCAGTGCCTCCACAGCAGCCCTTTTCCTCCAAATTCCATAAATTTTGTGTACACCTTCTAGGGGAACTTGAAGCACTTCAAAATGGAAGGAGATTGATACCCAGCCTTTTCAAGAGAAACAACAGCTGGTACATTTGGGGCAGTGGTGAAAGTTTGATTATGAAATTTTAATTAGGGAAAAGTTTGGAAACAAAGTGGCTGGCTGTATATATCAGTCTGCAGAGTGGGGCCACATTTGGTTATTGTACATAGATAGAAAGAAGCTTCCTTTGTACATCATGCACTGGCTTGTGGAATTTACTGCCACCAAATATGATAAAGGCTTATCTGATTGTAAAAAGGGAAGGGGAGAGGAGCCTCTCAAGAGCTGTTGGCTATATTAGCCAAATGAAGCCTGCAGGTCCAGCACCATACCACTGGGGAAAAATAAGCTGATTTTGTGGGTGTCCTGAAGGCACTTGCTGGAAGCAGGATGCCGGGCTACAGGGGTCCTTAGTTTGACCCAGCAGAGTGGTTTTAGTCCCCTGTCCCCCCCAGAAAGATGCCAGAAGTTTTATTTCTGTGCAGAGAAGTACTTTGTGAGCCTTGAATTTTTGAAATATTTTTCCCCCCCCCCCCCCCCGGCCACTTTGGATAAACTCATTTTGAGGCTTTTTAACTTCAGGGCAAAATGATCCAGAATTGGTGCTGCTTCATCAATGCTTTGCTATCTGTACAATTCTGCTCCTGTTTCTCAGTGCACTTGGTATCCTCTCCTACCATCGCCTTTCCTCTCCGCTTTTCCTTATCAGCATTTCTGTTTGAAGGATGGTTTGGAATGGAAAAGCTCAGCTGTATTTTCTCTCTCTCTGCTTTTCTTCCTTCCTCTTTTCTGTGTGTGCAATTTCCCTTTTTCTTTTGTGTTATTGTGAACCAGGTAACAAGGCGCCTCCCATCCTCAGGAACTTCTACTGTCTTCATGCTCTCTCAAACCTCCAGCAATCACAGCTTCTCTGAATGAACAATAAGGTGATTTCTTCTCTTTAAAAATAATGTTCGTTGCTGAGCTGCTTTTCCTTTCTCTTGATGTACATAACCTTTGATGATGTGTGTCTATCTCTGTCATGGAAAAAAGGGGGGGGGGATGAAAAACCCTGCTGATAAATTCACAATATTTCAAAGAACCTTTAATTGCTTTCCTTTTCTGTTTTGTTCCACTTCGTTGTTGAAGGCAGTCCAATTCACTCTGTGTCGCCTGCTCCTTCATAACCGGGCATGCTGTGAAGCTCAGTCACACGTGTGTTTCCGATGCTGCTCAATGACTACAGCACCCAGTGTTGACTTGTGAGCCATTGTGAATCATGCACCATATCAGTCCCACTCACATTTTCTCATATCCTATGGCTTTCAATGGAGCTGGTTCAAGTAGTCGGGATTGATGCAGCCCCAAATGAGGTGGTAGTGTCCTGAGGTGCTAAAAGGAATGTGGGGAACAGGGGGTACAGGAGTTACATTAAAACATATATATATATTCTTGCAAGCTAACACAGCAGAGAGCAGACTGAGATAGAACATTACCTCCTTGGCTTGCTGATTAGCACAACTTTGGTGGGAATTTCTTTTAGTGTACTGTATTTACCCAAAAGGAAGACAAGTTAAGTGGCAGCATACATTCAAGTATAGCATAGGGATTCTGCCCTCCCTGGTGATTGTGAGCTGTGGATCAGAAGACTTAATGCTGTTCTGAATTGATGTGAAGCATCAGTGTCTTATTATACTTGCCTTTTCAGCGCAGTGCTTCACAACACCAAAACAACAACAAAACTATCTTGAGTAATGATCAACCACAGAGTTTACAATAAAATGATCTTCTGTAGTGTTTGCTTATTTTTAATACTTGTACATCACAAGTATCCTAAAATGTTTGATGACAAGCAGTGCAATTGAAACTACAATTCAAAAATCAGCCAGGCTGCTCTGACCTGGATAGTTCAGGCAAACCCAATCTCATCAGATCTCAGAAGCTAGGCGGGGCTGAACCCGGCAAGTAATTGGAAAGGAGACCTCCAAGGAGTACCAGAGCTCGGGATGCAGAGGCAGGCTATCAAGCCACCTCTCTGAAAAACATCCAAGCCCCCAGTAAGGACTGCCATGACTTCCAGGCATTCAAGCACATACACACACACACAAAAAAAATACCCACATACAGACACAAAATCAGACAGGCTGTTTTATTAGGCCAGTTGTTTCCATATTATTTGTAGTAACATTAGGTTTCAATATAATCAATGAATATTATAACGACAACTTCCATACTATTAACAAAATGTATCACATTGAAGAATAAATCCTCTTGCCACAAAACCAGGTCCACCAGGTAGGAGTTTCAATGTACTTGGAGGACTCCTTAAATATGCAAAATACAGGACTTTGCAAATTAGCCAAAAGAAAAAGAGACTCTTTAAAAGTAACCTGATGAGAACTGAATGTACTCCAAGAAAGAGCAGCTGAGAGTCCATTCAGTGAGAAAAAGGGGGATCAGGGGTTTTGCAGGGTTGATTTCCAAATTGCTCCTCCTCATCATGGTTACACACAGGCCTTACCTTCTTCAGTGTAATAACCAAGTGGAGCAACTTGACACGAAAATGATCCTTTCCTATGCAGTCACAAAGCATCATGTAGGTGTTATCAGTTAAAGTTTTTGGAAATTAAAAAAAAAGATTATGTATGAGAGAGAACACCTGTATCACAAGTTAAAAATATAATAATTTCAAAGCAAGCACAAAGTGAGCTCAGTAAGCAGCACAAGTTACTGAGTTTATTACTCCTCCGTTGCTTCTTAGTCATGTAAACAATTTCAGAGAGAGTTTGCTTTCCCTATGTTGACCAGCCAATCTGCAGGACAAGTGGTACCTCACTCTGGATGCTGGTTGATACAAACAATAATGAATGAGCTATCTGCTAGCCAGTAAAGTTTCCCATCAAATACCAAGGTTTCCATTAAGATAGGGTTGGGGGGGATTGTCCCAAAATCCAGAGCTGGCAAGCATGTCTTCCAACTCCAGGCCCTTGAGGTCAGTTGCATAGCAAGCAGAAGGACTGACAGCTTTCTCAACCATGTGAGAAGTCCTACTCCTAAAATTTCCAGCCAATCCAAAGGCAACATACTGCCTACCAGCTGCATGCATCAGTATTGCACTCCACTGTTCCTATTTGTGCTTGTAGGCTCTAAGGTTCAGGGGCAGGTAGTGACTGCATAAGGCCCCAGAATTGAACCACAAGGTCTCTGATGGGAGAGGAAGGAGTCAGGTTAGTATACGTTAACTTCTACAGAGGGAGAAAAATTGGCCATCCTCTAAAGCAAGTTTCTCAACAGACCGGTTCTTGTTCCCAGTAATTTGATTTTAAAGCAGACTATCTTTTTTCCTTGGTAAAATCTTGGATCCCTCTGTGTGGTCTTACACAGGTTCTTGCATTCACTCTGTTTTTCAGTGTTCTGTGATATGCTATCAAGAGTGTTCCTGAGAAAGGGCATTGATTTTTAGCTGGCTGTGTGTTTCTTATTTCAAGCTCCATCCTTCTAAACTCACAATTGTAGCATAGAATGTAAAGTGGGCAGAGCTTTCTGCCAGAGGTAGATGAAACTATGCAAATAGAGTACAAACATTCGGTTTGACTTAGCTAACAGGTTGGTAATTTTAAACCGCTTGAAATATTTGTCTGCTCTTGTATACTTTTTTAATGCTGTTTATCTGTGTTAAGGAGTTAATTTGTTGCATTGTTACATCATAGCATAGATAAATGCATTTTACATGCTTTATAGTATGTTTGCCTGACTGTTTCCAGAAAAGAGTGAGCTGTACGATTGCATCCCATTCGGTGCCAGCCAGACCATCGGTCAGACCTCTCCTTTTAAGAACGTTCTCAGATGAATCTAATGTATTGTAACAGGTATCCTGTTGTCAACAATTAGGGCCTTGGAAGGCACAGGTTAACCAAGGGATTCCTGAAATCAATTAAAATCAGGGTTTTGTAATCTCAGTTGTTGGTATCTTAAAGAAAACAGGTACAATGTCTGCTATACTTCTAAATTGGGGCTGTTTGATAAAAGCATTTGCTTGGTTTCTAAGCAGTAAGATCAGATAAGTCATCTTCCTTTGTTGCCTGAAGGAACTTGGGGGGGGGGGTGGATTGGGAGTCTGCAGCTCTTCCATTGGAGGTGCTACAGCTGCACCAGTGGGATGGCACCATAGGATCCAAGCTAATATGTCCAGAAGTGTGGGGTTCCCCTGCCCCCTTTCATCTGCACTTTTGGCCAGGTTTGGTTTCCTAGAAAATCAAATGCCAAACCAATCACTGGCCCTGCTGGTGGACCTCCTGATGGCACCTGCGTTTGGCCCCTGTGTGACCCAAAATGCTGGACTGGATGGGCCACTGGCCTGATCCAACATGGCTTCTCTTAACGTTCTTAAAGTTTTTATTTGAAATAAAAGCTTTATAACCATTTAGCAGAAGTTTTAAAAATGCATTTGGAGTCTTCTGCTGAAGGTTCGGAAATGAAAAGGGCTTCTTTTTCATGCATAGTTAACTGCCATCAGAAATTCTTGTTTCCTATGGCACAGATTTCCCTGCCCCTCCAAGTCTACAGCTTCTCTCTCCCCTAGATGCAGGGAAGCTGGGTTCTTTCTAAAATAGTCTAAGTTCTCTGAAATAACTACAGGTTTCTTTCCCCAAAATTGAGGGTGTTTTGTTTGTTGAAGTTCTTGAATTCAACACATTTCCATAAAATGCTCATGGTGAGTTAAATTGTGCTGGGTATTTCCAGCTGTGTAAGAGAGATGAGGGGTTTCCATTAATAAATCTGAGCTGAAATCTGAGCTGAATTGGTCTACAGAAGTGGAGGAGTTCAGAAATTGGCACCAATTTAGTCCCAAGTATTCTGGCATTGCACCTGCAAGGTGTTAGCAATTTTTTGTTTTCTTACAATTGCATGCTCTTTTGTCTGAATTAAACATGTAAATTCAGGGTGAATATGAGGGAATCTAAATTTTGTGTGATTTACCTTTTAGTATTGTACAACATAGTGCATGTGTATGCACGTCTGGTGTACTTTTTTGTATTATGCACACCTTCCTACATGTTTGATTCTAAATGTGTATTAATTACTAAATGTACTGAAAAGAGAATAATGCCAAACCAGTCACATCCCCATTCTCAGTTAAATTTTGTCCCATGTACGTGAAGAGATCCATTGATCTGGGTGATTGATTTGGAACATTTCAGCTATTACGTACTGTGTATTGGTGGGGGGGGGGAGTGCACATGACTTCACTCCCTGTTCTCCCTGTATCTTTATTATGTCCCCTTCACATCTTACCTGTCAGTCAGACACATGAGCTCTTCCTGCACTGGGAATTTTGTGTGATTTACCTTTTAGTATTGTACAACATAGTGCATGTGTATGCACGTCTGGTGTACTTTTTTGTATTATGCACACCTTCCTACATGTTTGATTCTAAATGTGTATTAATTACTAAATGTACTGAAAAGAGAATAATGCCAAACCAGTCACATCCCCATTCTCAGTTAAATTTTGTCCCATGTACGTGAAGAGATCCTGTCTGAGGTTCAATTTTTGTATCTTGCCAAGAGCTGGGAAGATACAAAAATTGAACCTCAGACAGTGTAAATGTTCAAGGTGAGAAGACTGTGCCAGTCACCCGTGCTTGCTGTTCAGGATGGGGTAGAATGAATTCTTCAATTATTTAAATGTGCTTTAAATTTTCTACCATAGAAGAGGATTTGGCTTTCTTGGTACCACCTGGGATTCCAAGAAGCTGTACAGCTAGGAAGGTTTGGACTTTATGTTAGATCGTATGGAATGTTTTAATTGAGAATTTATTATTTTGTATTTGTATGGCATGGGCACACACGCAAGCACACACAAAGATGCAGAAATACCTCCCTCTTCCAAAAGAACTTTTTGGTTGCTGCAAGGAAACTGCTGGCAAAGTTTTGAAAGCAGCCAAATTTGTTGAGTATAGATGAGTGGGTGTGCCAAGTATGGCATGTAGCTTTGAAGTATAAGATAATGGTATAGAAGATGATCTGCGTAGAAAAAATGGTATAGAAGATGATCTGCGTAGAAAAAAGGGGCTCTCAAGAATTATTTGTTGAACTTTGGGCTCCATTTTATTAGATACTGAAATAGATACTGAAATAGACATAGGCCAGAAGGATATGTCACAAAAGTTATATTAAGATATATCTAGTGTATATTTTGCCCAGTGTTTAGGTTGTTTTTGTTTTTTCTTATTACTGAACACAAGTTTTGCTCCATCATTCAATCCAGATTACTAGAAATTAAAAAACCCAAACAGCTGATCTTCTCTGTCTTCTATGATGATTTAATAACTTTATTATACTTTTGTCCACTTCTGTTAATCCTGCTCCATCAACACTGACTTGGTGTTGCTAATTTTATAACTAGAAATTGCTCCAAAATGCAGTATGAATTTATTTAAACACTTCCCTGAGCTCATAGGGTCCCATATTGTGAAGACAACGTCATCCGCATACATCAGCAGTTTAGTAGTATTTTGCTGGAAATTAATACCCATAATTCCATAATGCTGACGTGCTGTTACTGCTAAAATTTCAATCACTGTATTAAACAATAGCGTTGAGAGTGGGCAACCCTGTCTCCTCTTCCCAGTTCAAAGAAGGAGGAGGTACTTCCACCATTAACTGTTCTGGCTTTTGGAGCTTTATGTAGTATTTTAGCCCAGTTGCAAAATATAATAATAATAATAATAATAATATTTATTGCATTAGCAAGAAAGCCATAGCAACTGTACAGAATAAAAAAACACCAAAACAACAACAACAACAACAACAAAAACCAGCACACACTTAAAATTATCAAATTTGTATATAGGTCAACAGTTATCAGCAATAAACTAATCAAACTCAGGGAGATCTGTTTTCTTAATCACCGCAGCTAGAAAGGAAGCCACTATAGCCGTGGTTTGATTGTCAAGGAAGTTATCAGACAAAAGCACTGAAACTACCCAAGGAAGGAGAGGAAGCTTTTCTTTTCTCATAACGGGAATGATGTATCTCTCTCTTTCCTTATTCCACTTAGGACAGAAAAGCATTATATGATCCATAGTTTCTATCATCTCTTGTCCACAATCGCAGACACGTTCCGAAAACGGAAGTCCCAAGAAACGACCAGAGAGCACCTTAGAGGGGAAGGAGTTGAGTCTCGCCAAGGTGAATGCTCTGCGTTGTCTTGGAATCTTTAAAGTGTAGCAATATGATGGAATAGCCTCAGGGGGGGCAAGACCCAAGGATAGACCAGAGCAAGTACGTCGAGCTCTTTGGACGGTACTGCTGAAGTCAAGATCCTTTAGTTTGGATTTAATTTCTCTGAGCGGCTCATTTAACAATGAAGCTGTTATATCAATCCCCAAGGTTGTTAATTTCTGTGTAATTAGTTTTGAGCGACTGCTCTTGTAGGTGTCGCAGGGGATTAAATGTGAGAAACCCACTTTATTTGTGCTACCACCCTGGGCACCCTTCTTCACAAACAGTTTGAAAGCTGCAAGCCAGGCTCTCTTTTCCATTGATGGTTGGGCAAATTCAACCCTAAGTGCTGTTCCCGCTACACATCTCGGGACTGCCGCAATTTCCCTCAGAAAAGTGTGTAGGGGTGAGTCAAGGATGTCAGATACACCTTCAATCCACACCGCGCACCCATAAAGGATCTGCGGGGCAACCTTCGCATTGAAGATCTTAATGGCAGCTGGTATATGTTTAGCACCCTTGGAATAAAAGAATTTTTTAATCGCCTTAGTTGTGATATTTGCCGCTTTGAGGGCCGCCTGAATATGTGGTTTCCATGATAAGTTGTAATTAAAAATGATACCCAGGTAGTTGAAGGAGGGGACTCTCTCCAAGGTCCCGCCCAGTGCGCTTATCACCTTAGGTCCATTATGAAAGGTTCTAGAGAACCTAAGGATCTTTGACTTGGAGTAGTTAACTTTAAGGTCCTCTTTATTACAATATGTAATGAATGCATTAATTACTGATTTTAGACCTAGTTCTGTCTTAGAGAGAAGTATGGCATCGTCAGCGTAAAGAAGGATTGAGATTGGTGTGTTTGCGAGAAAAGGGGGATGTCTAGCCTGCGATTTCACAAATGGAATCATATCGTTGATAAATAGATTAAATAAGGACGGAGCAAGCAAGCAGCCTTGTTTCACACCCTTGTTGGTTTGGAAGCTAGCGGTGAGTTGACCCTGCCAATTGTACATTGATATTTATACAATGCTTTCCTCCCCAGTAAGGACCCACACACGACTTACAACAACTGAGCACCAGAGTTCCCTCTAAGCTGCACTCGGGGGTGCTGGCACACAACATTTCAGAGGCCAGTTCAGGGAATTTAGCTTCTGCTGAGACTAAGGCATTTCCCCCTCCACTGGAAACAATGGAGGATGGAGGCACCTCCTTCTGGGGCCCATAGATTAAACCCCCTGGTCCAATATTTTTGAAACTTGGGGAGGTTTTTGAGGAGAGGCACCAGCAGCTATGCTGCAAATTTGGTGCATCTACCTCAAAAAAGAGCCCCCAGAGCCCCAGATACCCCCAGATTAATTCTCCATTATAGTCTACTACTAGCAAAGTCCATTGTAAAATCAATACAATGAGCCCTAGCAAGATGTGACATGTCGGCGTGTACAGAGGCCCCCTCCCGCCACTCAGGTTTCTCCTCCCATCCACAGTCCCTGGGGTCGAGGGCACAATTATATATAAGGAGAGATGGCACAGCAAACCTGAGAAGTCTTTAACGCTCCAGCAGACACTTGGTTTTGTTGAGACCAACACTGTTTAAAGTGCAACTAACAACTTTTGTTGGGCCAGTCTCATCGGCTACTCTCTGTCACAGGGAAAACAGTTCATCCTTGTCACATACAATGCCCCCCCCCCCCCCCCCCCTCTCTTGTACAAAGAGATGATAAATTCCTCATCAATGTTTCATAGCATTCCAACCCTGTTACAATATCACCTGAAAGGCAGTATTGGGACATACTTGTCTCGATGTTTTCCCAATTAAGAATTTCAGATATTTGGGATTCAGTCTCTTGAGACCATTTAATAGGTTTCTTGACTAGGGTTCGCTCTTGGGGTTCCAAAGTAGTGTAAATGGGAGTGGCCCTCCGCTGAAGGGTAATTTCAAAAGTCAGAGGGAGATGATCTCCCCCGAGGTATTCTCCTACTTCCACCTTGGTGGTTAAGGAGTATATACTTGGGGACACCAGTAAATGGTCTACAACACTAAGTCCATTAGAGGTAAAACAGGTAAAGCAGCCCGAGCACTTCGAGTTGACAGTACCATTCAAGAAAACAAGGTTCAGCATGACTGCTAGTGACACCAAGTAGCTACCGGCTGGATTGATTTTATGGTCTCTGGAATTTCTAGAGAACCAGGGGGGTGGCAGTATTAAGTCAGATGATCCCAACACCTTCGGGAGTAGAACCTCATCATTGCCTCCTATTCGCGCGTTAAAATCTCCTGATAGTATAACCATCGCATTTGGGTATTTAATAAGGGATTGGCCTACTTGATCAGCAAAGTCTTCCCATAATGACTGCACTCTAGAATTATCCTCTGCAGGAGGAACATACGCTGTAAGAACCAAGAGCGGGTCTACAAAGTAACTGGACCATATACAGACAGCTAACAATAAAGGAGAAGCTATGAATATTTCACTCTTGGTCACTTCCAGATCTCTAGAAACAAGGCAAGTAAGGCCAGCTTTCGGTCTGCCTTTACCCTTGCATTTTAGCGCTGGGGCTGAAAAGGACCAATAATTCAACAAGTTAATTTGGTCGTAGGCCCATGTCTCCTGTAGAGTTATTATATGAAAATGACTTATCGTTCTTAGAATATGGGGGTCACTACTCTTACTTTTCCAACCATTTACATTCCAGGAGAAAAACTTAACAGGATTGACTAGTCAATTGTGTCCTGACTCCTGAGATCCCTCTGGGATGGTATTACCCGGCGTGGCTTCCTCTGAGCTTGAGGAGGCCATCACGATTTCTTCCACAAACTGCTCCTCCAGAACACATCCATTAACCCTCTTGCGGAAACTCGTCACAGAGGGAATTTTGACCTTCATTTTTCTGTTTAGTTCTGATTGTGTAGTTTTTATTTGTTTCGCTGCGTCAGCTAATTCTTCCGCTAGGGATTTGGAGTCCGCTATGGATGAAGGATGTTTGTTAGAATATATGGAGAACAGAAGTGGGGAGTCTAATTCATAATCATCCTGCAGTAACTCTAAAGGGTCAGCTGACCTGTTTTTATTTTGACACTGCTTTCCCAAATTGCCTGGGGGAGATGGACGGAGTACACGGTTGGTGCTGTGATTGATAGCCTGGGTTGATAGAGCCACTAAGTTCTCTATGGGCTCTTCTGTTTCCATGTCCTTAGAGAGTTCATGTAGAATGGTTGCTGTTTGCAGTTCACATGGCTGGCTCTGTCTGGTCTTAGCTTGTTCCTGTGCCCCCAATGAATGCGGGAAAGCTTCGGGCTCTTTATTGTGCGGAGGCACCTGTTTCACAGTCCGAGGGGCTGGCAGCTTGGTGGTAGATTGTGTAGCTGTTTGGGGCTGAGAACACCTGATTGAAGGATCAAAGTAACCTGGCATAACATTTCCCAAGCTTGGTACATCATTGCTGTTAGATGGAAGTGAGCTCAATCTTTTTCTGCATAATGGGCGCATCATATGATCTTTAAACACCCTTGTAACATAAATTTGAAACCTTTGGAGATGCTCCCGCCTATTCAGAAGTTGAAGATAGAGTTCTCTCTGATTCAATGTTACAACCACCCTCCTATAAAACTGGTTGCTTGGGAGCCAGAAGCATTGTTTCAAATTCACCCTTGCAGAATCTCTTGGCAATAGCTGATTAAGTGAGCTTTCAACTACTCTCTTATTACCCCAACGGCCAAAGTTGATTCTTGAGTGTCCTATGTTAAAAGTCAGTTGATTTTTTTGCAATACACAGCAACTCTTGCCATGGGGGGAGAGAGGTTGGGAGTCTTCTGATTCCTTAGTGTCTATGTTGCTTGTGGGATTCGCCAAGGTTAAATTTGTTAACTTAGAATGGGTGCACAGCATCTTCATATCTTGTTCCTTTTGTAGTTGTGAAGAGAGAGATTCAACAACCTCCTTAAGCTTATTTACCTTAAGATTTATCTCATCTATTTTCATATATAAATTAACCAGCGTTTCAGTAATAAGGGAGGTTTGCTTGAAGAGAATATTATCTTTACTTGCCTTTGCCGGGAGCTCATTTGTGCTCAGCTGTTCCTCAGAAGCCGCAGGTGAAGTCTGCCGCTCTGCAGTGCTGTCCTGGACAGAAGTAGGAGTAGTCTGTATCAGGGGAGCATATCTGTTAGTAGACAGCCGCTGGTCTGAATCCTTGTCTAAAATAGTCTCAACATCCTGATTTAAGGTAAACTCTTCCTCCTTGTCCTCCAGGAAATTTTCCATTCTCATTTGCTTGCCGGCCTTGTGTGCTGAGTATTCCGGGGAGGGTCGGCGTCTTCGTTTCTTCGCTCCCATTATAAAGCTTCCTAATGTGAATAGTTTTTCAAAGCTGCCTCCCACGGGAGCTCAGGGTGAAAGTGCCAATTTGTAGCTATAATTTAAAGATAAAAGCTGTTTAAAAAGTCAATAAAGTCAATAAAATAAGATAAGCAGGGAGCCTTATGGAACGCGTCTTACTCCTCTGCCGCCATCTTGAAGCTGGTCTGCAAAATATACTGCCGTCTCTGAAGGCAGTTAAAGCTGTATTCAGGAAGGACCAATCCATTCTGTCAAATGCCTTCTCCACTTAACAAAGAAGAACATTATAGGCATATTTCTTACTTTGGCAGAATTAATTAAATCAACCAACCTCCTGATGTTCCAAGACATTAACTGACCCTTCAAAAAGTCTGTTTGAGCCAATCCAATATAATCCTCCAGTACTCTGTTTAATCTGTTTGCCAGAATAAATGAAAGGATTTAATAGTCAATGTTGAGTAGTGAAATGGGTCTATAGGATACAACCTCATGAGGATCTTTCCCTTCCTTTAAGATGAAGGCTATATTTGCATCCACCCATTCTTTAGAGACCTCACATTTTCTGTATATAAGCAAATAATTTATATAAACGTGATACCAACTCTGTAGCAAAACATTTGTAGAATTCATTACTAAGTCCATCTGGGCCTGGCAACTTACCTGATTTCAGTTTTTTAATTGCCTTTATAATATTTGAGCTAGTTATTGGGCCATCTAACAATTTCTTATGTTCCAATGTGAGCTTAGGAACTGAAAGACTGTCTATAAATTTCTTGATGTCTTCTTTATTTGGGCTATCTGCTTTATACAGATTAGCCATAGAAGCATTGGAATTCACTAAGCATTTGCTTCAGTTTGGGTTTGAATTTCCAATGGTGTTCTAACTCTGAAAGATCTATGTCATCTTCTTTTATCTTCCAGCAATCTCGCTAAGATTTTACCTGGCTTATTACCATATTCAAATATAGTTTGTTTTGCATATAATACTGACTTAGCTACTTTCAAAGCATCAAAAAGCTTCTGCTTGTCTTTTTTACCTTCACATTAAAATTCTAACAGCATGGGAGAGTGGTCAGCCAGTGACATTACTTCTGTTGAAATTTCAGTTTCTTATAGTTATATTTACATCTAAAAAATATAATCAATACAGGAATGAGAGTTGTGCCTATAGGAAAAATGTGTATAATCTTTTTTCATGGGATATTTATACCTGAAAGCATCCATTAAGGATGTATATCAACCAGTTTTTGAAATAATCATGGACTTTATTATGTAGCCGATTAGGCAAAGAGGTGTGTCAGAAGGCCTCCATTACTTCATTCAAATCTCCAACAAGTAACAGTTCACCTTCTGCTCAATTTGTCAAGGTAGAGATCACTGGGGGGGGGTGGTATTTTGCTTTTGACCAGGCACATAAACACAGGCCCAAGTAAATCTTCACTCTTCTATTGACCCTTTTATATAAACAAAAATCATCCCTCCTCATACTTTTTAAAAGCAACTAATTCCATCCCTAAAATCTTTTAAAGACTATGATAACACTCTTTTTCTTATTAATTACAGGTGCATGGTAGATATCCCCAGTGTATATCTTCTCTAAGTATTTTTCATTATTAAGGTCTAAGTGCATTTCTTGTATGCATACATTGCTCATATATTTTTTAAATAAGATTGCTTTTCTAGTTGTTCTTTTTAATAGACTACATATCACAGGTTGTATTGAAACTTTTAAATGCTGCAATTCCCCTGAGTTGATGCTGTTGCTTTTTTGGTTGATGGATACAGATTTTCATTTACTTTATTGGGAGCCACGACTGCCTTTTAAGATGAAACATTGGCTGTATAGGGGTGTGCATTCGGCTAAACTAAGCCAAAAAACCCACTCCCAAAATACCATATTTTTTGGATATTTTTTCAGCTGGTTAGCAGGTGGGCCATTTACTCAGCTGTCCAAAAATGGCTGACCTGAAAAATACCGAAAACATTTGGGGGGTTTTTGGGACTGCCAGATAGCTGCATTTAAAGGGACCATGATTCCTTTCAAAGGCTTCTTTCTCCTCCTCCATCAGAAACAATGGAGGATGGGGGCTGGAGAAGCAAGTACTCTGCTCGGCACAGGAGCTTCTTGGACTCGTTACTCCAGCATCTTGGTTTAAACCAGACTGCAGGAGAAAGCAAGCCCAGCCAGGATCTCCTATGCTGCATGGAGCAATGTTCTCCATGCAGCACTGCAGCTCCTGTGGCTTGCTTCTCCTGCAGCATGGTTGAAACTGGACTGCAGGAGAAAACAAGCCCAGGATCTTCTATGCCACCAGGAGCAATGTGCTCCACGTGGCACAGCAGCTCCTGGGGCTCCCTTTTCCCGCAGCCTGATTTAAACTGGACGGTAGGATCTCCTGTGCTGCACAGAGCAATGTGCTCAAATCCCAGTACTATACCTGTATTGGGGTTCAGGAGTATCGGGAAATACTGATATTTTTCAGGTTCAGTATATTGGAACCCGAAAAAATACCATGGGGGGGGGGGGTTGCACACCCAGTGGCGTACACCTTGCTTTTTTCAAATGCAAATGTCGAAAAAAATGTTTCCCTGGTCAACTCCCACATTACCTCATAAAACTACAAGCATTTGACCGCATGGGATTGTCTTTCCTATGCCAGAGAGGTGGCATTGCAGTTGTGAAAAAGGACAACATGATATGTACCTGAATGGGGGGGACCTAAGGCTGCTTACAATGAAACACACACAGTAAAAGCATCCATAGCAAACACAAAGCTGCAAAAAAATGCCATTTACACACACCCCTTGAATAATTCTGCTGTTAGGGGGTGCATTCCTCACTTCCTCAGGAAGACCATTCCATAGTAGGGGCACAAGCACAGTATAGGTCCATCTGGGCCTGGACAAAAGAAGTTGTTGCCTTTCTATGTGATGGAATAGATAGAAGAGACAGATGGGTTACCAGGGAGATACAAGGAAGCCGACCTTGGCAAAGGAGGGTTTTCAGAGGCTGCCCTGAAATTAATCGTGCCTGTATTTTTGTATCATTTTTGGTGCCAAGTTAGTATGCAAAGCCATGCATGATACTTGTTTTCAAGTTGCCAGCTTTGGTACAGACGCCCATATAAAGTCTTCTCCAGTTCTGGGATCTATTGTAGAATAAAAAAATCTTCTCCTCCAAAAAAAACAAAAACACCCTCACTTTTTCCAGTTCCTTCCATCCATGCCATTTTAACCTTTGTTAGCCTCCACTGTACAGCCTGTTGCCTGCTGCTTCTTTTACCAGCCCCTCACTGAACAAATGAAAGAAGCGTATCTCTTTAGCATGCAAAAACAAACTTTTTCATATGACACTTAAAAAAAAAATACAACTTCTGTGAGGTAAAAATTTGCCATACTCCCACTGAGGTGTCCCTAATAGTACTATGAGAGGCTCCTCAGAAGCTTACCGGAGTGGGGGTGGTTACAGGGTTTTTTTAAATCTGATTTCAAACCCCAGGCAGAAATACAAGACTTCTAACTTCAATAAAAGATCTTCCAGAATAGCTAAATCTTCAGGGTTGTTTTTTTTTCTGAAGGCCAAAAAAGATGTATCAAAATATATCTTCCATTGGAAGGGAGTTCTGCATTCTGGGGGGAGGGGGAGCTGAGAGAGCTGCCTTATTGTACATGTGGTTTGGCATTTATTCTCTCTTCCGTTTTACTGTTGTTCTTTTTGGCCTGGCATATTCTAATTCTCTGTTTCTGACATAATACCAGGGTGGTGAGTGTTCCTTCTCATGCTCCTCCCTACCTTTTTGACAGCTGTCAGTGTTAACTTAAATTGTCTTCTTTCCTTCCCCTTCTGATTTTTACAGGCTGTTTCTTTAGAGCTGCCAGTACTGGTGTCCTACAAACACAAGGAGAATGGCTACACCTATTAAGTGAAGTCCAGAGAAACACCATGACTCCTTTTGCAGAATGATGCCCTCTCAGGATTCTTCGGATGCAAAGATTATAACCCCAGCACGTGGGCTTAAATCAGCAATGCTCTTTCTTTCTCTCTTTCTGTGCTACAAACTGAGTATCAGAAGCAATCAAAAAGGAAGCCAAGAGAGTTATTCCTTTTTTGTGGGTTTGTTTTTTAAACAAAGACTTTTTTTGCTTTGCATTTTTAAAATAATGGGGAAAGGTGGGGAAAGGTGTTTTTCCCTAATTTCCCTTCTTTAATCCCCTTCTCTAAGAAACTAACTTTGCTATTCTGCTAAATAAAATGTTGGAGAAAGCTACGGAGGTTTTGGTACTTGGAAGACTTGTGGCGTATTCTGCTGTGATTCAGATTCATCCAGGAAAGGCGAAGTGCTGCTAAAGGTTTCTTTCTTTTGTTCCCCCTCCCCCGACCAAAGAAATAGCACAACTTTATCTTCCGAGAGCTGTGTTCCAATTTTCCATGGACAGCGCTAGCAAAATCTTATGTGTCGTTCTGTGGCTTGGCCATAAATTTGAATCATGTCGATGTACTTCTGTTGTTGTTGTTCAGCCAACCACTACCATCTCACCTTTAAGGAATAGGGTATTTTAAAAAAAAAAGTTAATTTTTTGCCCCATCAAGAATACTTGAGGGGAAAAAATTGAAAGACTTGTGCTTTCCTGTGGTATCCATGTTCATTTCAAACACTAAGGTTAATGTAGCTGAATGTTCTCTGTTGAGCTTGGGTTGAAGAATTCAAAAGCAACCTGTTGTCCAATACTTGCACATGCAACAGGTTTTCTTTCCATGGTCTGTTCCTCTCTATTCCCCTCTCAAGTGTATTTTGCAGTTCAAATCAGCATGTCTCTTTTCTTAAAAAATGTAACACTCTTTACTGACTATAAGAAAATATTTACACCACATTGTCAGACTTCTCTCAACCTGAGCTCTTAAGGATTACGTACCATTTTTAGGATGCAATTTTCCAGATGTGCAGGTGCCAGATACTTAGAATATTAACTGTTCACAAAGGTTCAGATGTTTACTGATGGAGAGAGATCTAACTGGGGGGGAGGAATCTTTTTGGTGCACTCTTTCTCTTCACATTCAAGGCCCACAGGCCATTGTTTGGGATAGACCCACCACTGCAAGTTGTAAAAATTGCCTTCTTTGGAGGAGCAAGCCCTGAAATGCCTGCACTGTTACCCTTTCTAGTGAGAGAGCCACATTCATCGTTAGCTGTCTTCCTCCAAAGTGTAGTGCATCTGATGGCCAGTTCACACACCTGTGTGTTAAGGTATACCTTAAAAAGCTCTTACATGTGCACTTACAGATATTGTTAGCATGTGCAACCAATGCATGTTTTCAACTGTGTATCTGATGGGTACACAAGCACGTGTGCCCGTTATTTGCCACCATGTAATATGTGTAGTAGTGCTATAACACACACAGTAGCACTGCTGGCTTCCCTCCCCCCCTTTCTTTCTTTCTTTTTTTTCTGAATTTTGCCCCAGCAGTCTACATGCAGGAAGTAGTGTGTGAATTTAGAAGTAGATTTGTGCCAGTTGCTATGAATTCCATGACTGAGACAGCTCCAGAAATGGCCACTGAGATTTGAGAGGGCTCAACTGAATCTGCTTCTGATCCAAGCACTAGTCCTATGCAAAAGTGGGCAACGCTGAGGACATGCTCAGGTAGGCAGTCCCATGGGGGCAGGGGCAGTGCATGCATGAACAAACGCAAAGACATTTGTAGCTAGAAATAACATGTCTAGGTCAGTCCAGCTTACGACTAAAGTCCCAGAGTTCACTGAGGCATGGATGGAAAGATCCCCCCCCCCCCGTGTAATACTTGTAGTTTAAACTCTTTTTGCTGTTTTCTGTTCTTCAAATGGGACCAGTTGATCATTGTCTCATTTCCACCTTGTCTATCTGCACAGTGAGACTATAGCTAGACATTAACAGGCTTGTGTGGCTGCCACCAATCCATATTTTCAATCTTCTTCCCAGTAGTGTTTGATATGAGAAATGCATGATGTGGTATCATTATGGAGCATCTGTTTCCCCTTCCCTCCTGCCCTTGTACATGGCAGCCAGTCAGTTGACATAGAATGCGGTCACATTACACCACAGATTTCCCTCCCTAGACATTACTGGGAGAGGATGAGAGAGCGGTTTCTCCTCTGACACCCCCCCCCCACTTCTGCTTTCAGCCATGACAAACAGGGTCACTATGACAGGCTAGGTGCCAAATCATATCTGGTAGAGACCCCTTCACCCTGTCCCCAAAACCTTTAAATACACAGGTCCATCTTGGTGTCTGTGTTTATGCGTTGTTAATTTCTGGGGCTCTTTTTTAAACTTTGAATTGCATATGACCTGAAACTCACTGTGCATTTTTCACAAGCTAGGCAAGTACCCTTTTCTAGTCGCCTCAACTCACCTGTGAACCTAATGCATTTTTTTTAAAGAATGCACCAGTTTAGGACCAAATTCTCTGATTCCAAACTCCAAGTAGTTACTGGGGGGGGGGACGGGGGGGGATGGACTTCATCTTCTGAAATATATTATAAACCTAGCAGTTGGAAGTTCTCAAAAGGGGATGGGACTAGAGGCATCTTGGGCACAACAACTGGTTTCTTTTGCTTTCTCACACCGTGACTGGGCCAGGTGATCATTAGTAGTGTCTCTGAACTTCTGCTGTTTCACTGGAGCCCAGGAGTTTTATTTTTGTTTTTATGGCTAAGGTTTATTTAAAATGTCAACCAAAACAACAGCAAATCCAGCAATGAGATGATCCATTTTGGTCCCCAGAAGGCTGTGAAGAGTTAATCCCACTGAGAGGATTTTGCAGGTTTGGCATGTACCAATAGCACATCATGTGGTAAAACTTTTTTAGATTGCACGTTGGAGAACCATGTCTGAGTCCTCCCTCACTAAACATGGAAAACTAAAGTGACAAAAGATATTAAAAGTGCAGTTTTGTATTGCCCGTGAGCTGCTAGTTTTTTTGATGGCAGGGAGTTTCTTGCAGGGAAGGGAAAGCGTATTCAGTTGGAAGTGGTAGGATCCAAGAGAACTTTTACCACATGACCTGATGTTTTTCTGGACTGGGCCATAACCATGACCAACTTTGCTGCATTTCATTTTGTATCCTCAAGCCATGAGTTTGCTTATGAACTCTGTCCCTTCCCCAAAGCGCTGCAGCCATTACTGGAGGATATACCCAGTCCACAATCTAGAATCGTCAACATTTTAAAGTCATTTGTGCATATGGGCCATGCCAGTCCAAGTAGTCTTAACTCATGTCAATATTGTAAAACCTGTAATGGAACTTTTTTTAAAAAAACAAAAGTTGTAGATATGGAGTGGAGGAGGCGGATGTACATTCTATACAGATTTTAAGATGCATTTTTTCAGCTGCTTGCAAACACTGAAGGGACTGCAATCTTAATTTTTATCTCTCTGGCAATTTTATACACTTAACGTATAATGACAGTGGAATGTGAATGTTAAACTTTTATGAATGCAATTTGCCTTTTTTCATTACAAAAAAATGCAAACTTTTGTTTGAAATAATCAATAAACTTTGGTATGTTCTGATTAATAATATTGCCTGATCGGATTTAATGGGTGCTTTCTTCCTTGTGTCCTTTGTGCAGCCATATCTATGTGATTGCCTGGTAAAATTCACTTCCACAGAAAAATGCTTTACAAAAGCTTCCTCTTCTCCTTTGTAGTGTATAGGCAAACAGGCTCGTGACATGTATGCATGTGGACTAGTAACTTTGCAGGCACATTTGCAAGGTTCCAAACACCTTGCATGATTGCTGCTTTCATACATTAGAGGCCCCACTGCACAAAAGCATGTTCAGTGTTAATCGTGATAATCTGATGTGTTGAAATGAGGTTGGGGCTCGTCTATTGCAAGGCCCTAGAGATGTGGAAGAGGGGGCACCTACCTCTGTACCATCATTTCACGAGGGATGCAATGGTTTCCCTTGGCAACAGCCATGAGCAAAATCCTTCCCCCTCCTCTGAGAACAAAACCTGAACATTTTCTTGCAAAAGAATGAGGATGTGGCTTGCTTGTCAGATTTGTGATTCTGCGTTGAAATTAAAGATAATTATACAACCCACACAGAACCTGAAAGAAATAAACTAAGTGCCTTTTCATATGCCTTGACGGGAAATGATAATGACTGGGGAGCTTGAATAGTAAAACTGCCATATGCAGTGATGTTTCCTCCTTGGCGCTGCACAAAAAGGACAGCTGTAACTGTGGAAAAAATAAGTGTTGTGTGGCTCTTATGTAGCTCTCATTGCATTTATTTCAGCTGGAGTCCTTTCCTATCCCCAGGGCTCAGAGCAGGAGAGGTTTTCATACCAACATGTGAAGAGTCATTTGAAAAATCAAAGACTAACACATTGCACAAAAGCTAGATTAAAAGCTTCTAATATACATTTTATGCATGATAAGAGGCTTGCATTGCAAAGTTATCTTTAAGAGTGTCTGCACATGACATTGTAGCAGCTGGTTCACAAGTGTATATGCATCACTTGATTTTCTCATACAGGGTGACACTGCATTTGAAGGCAAACGTGAGAGCTGAGCAGAGCTTCCTGAAAAGCACTGTGTGTGTTTATCACATGGCAATTCCTTCTGCTACATTCACAGCCCATTCAGACACATACAAAATGTCTTTTAAATACTGTAATCCTTTAATTAAACTAGGCCTGGGGCTTCCTGATTAAGTACATACCATGTTAGTTGGGGGGGGGGAGCGGATATGTAAATAATAGTATTTGCCTTCAGCTTTCATGCAAATAACCAGGAAAGGACTGGACCTCTGCAATGATGTATTTTTAAAGAGGCAAATAGCATTTGTGTTCGCATTTCCCATAGTGTGCGTGCACATTTTGAACTTGGGGGCAGATGCCAAGGTAAAACAAAATATGTCCCAGTGAGACGAGACAATAGGATGATCCTTGTTTAAGAAAATTATGGATGTCTTGTGTCATTTGAACAGTGACTTTTTCTGGGCTGGTGGTGTGCAGACCAGACAGCCACTGAAAGAAACTGGAGGTTTTCTCTTGATTTAAATGTTGATAGTGTTTGGCCCCTCAGTTATAAAAACGTTGCAGACCCATGAGCTAAACAGTTTGGGGTGAAAATCCTTTATCCTACTTTGTGAACAATTAAAAAAAACCACCACTAAACATTCAGCTTTTTACCACTATGAGTAGCATAACATTTAATAAGCTATATTCATTAAAGAAAACCTGGCTGCAGCCAATCCCCCCCTCGCTTAATCAGACACCCCCCCCCATTTCTTTGAAGCTAGCGCGTTCAGATCCGCCCGAAGCCAGTCTGTTATATAGCGAGCCAATGGAACTCACTGCCACAAGGTGGTCAAACGGAAATTGCGGTGAGCTCCACGATCGATACCTCTCAGCATCCGAAACAAGACGAAGCGCTGCTGCTTTCATGCCTTGCTTACGGGTTTCGCAGCGAAGACCTTCGCCGCCTGGCGGCTGGGCTAAATGAACCACAAGTCCGATCCGGCAAGGCTCGTCTGAGGAAGGTCTGGCCGTTTGATTCCAGTCTCTTCAGTGATGGGCAGAAGCCCGGGGGGGGGGCCGGGGAAGAGGGCACCTCAGCTGGGCGCTTGGGGGAAGCACTGAGCTGCGGCTCCCCAAGATGCCCGGCTCAGCCGGCACCGCCTGCGCTCCGCCCCGCCCGCGCGTCCTCCCCTCCGAGCCGGTCCTGGTGCCTTCCCTTCGAGTGGCGAAGAGCGCAGGCGGGTCTCTGGGCAGGCGAGTTCCAGCCCGGGTCACCACCCATCTATAGGGGGTGGTGCCCGGGTCAGGGGCCTGCAGAGAATGCATCAGATGATCCTGTAAATTCACCTGTCACGGCAGGGCCTGGGGGCGTGATGCAAGCAAGCGAAGTCCAAGAGCAGTCCGAAGTCAAGCCGAGTAAGACAAGCAGCAAAGTTCAAACGGGTTTAAATCAGAATTCAGAGCCAGGGTCAGCCATACCATAGTTCAATGTCCATAAATCCAAACGATGCCAGAGGAGTCAAAAGGGGGGGAGGGGGGGGGCCGGGGGGGGGGGTTGCCGTTTCCTTCTCTCTTTGCGCCCCGCTGCTCTCTCCGTGGCGGCAAAGTTGCACGGGGAGGACTAGGCTGGAGACTGAGGGGAAGCGGGGCCAGGAGGAGGTCGAGTGCTGGGGACTGCCTCGCATCTCCACACCGCCCCCTTTCCGAGATCGGAGGGCATCTTTCGAGCGGTTGTTGGTTGTGCGCGCGCGCGCGCGTGTGTTTAAAGGCGACAAGACAGCAATAGTCTCGGTGGCTATTTAAAAGTTGCCAACTGACCGGGAACGGAAAACAGGTCTGCTCTTGTGCTTTAAAGAAAGGGGAAGGGGCTGTTGCTGCAGTTGTGACTTAACGGACGTCGGTACATTGAACTGCTGGTGGAGGCACAGGAGTAGGGGTCGGTTAAGAAGTTGACAACCTTCTGAAAAGTGCATAAGGTTCATCTGAGAGATTGGGGGGGGGGGGTTCTGTTCAAAATAAAGGCCCCGGAAAAGGACTCCGTTCTGTGGAACTGTTGTTATGAAATGACATAATACGAGGGTAGAAGAGTAATTTTGGGAGCCTGAGTTCCAAGGGACTTACTCCCAGGTCCTGTACCGCTTATTTGGGATTAAGAGCTGCTTCGCTTGGATTTACTTCATGAAGAGGATTGGGCTACATGGTTCTGTTTTGCAGCTGGCTCATCCATGGGTGTACAGGTTTCCTTTAGATGTAGGTTGAATCAAACAGTACAGAGGTGTTCCCACGCAGGTGGGGGTGTGAGGGCACACCTGCTTGCCTCTCCTTCCCAGTGGTGTACCTGCCCTGTCTCCTGACATACCTGAGAAGGCTTTGTGTTTGAGTCAGGCACACACATGTACAGATTATGCAATTGATTTTGCAAATACAGTTTGGGGATCAGCCGCACGATCTGTATGTGCATGCTCTTGATTGTAACATTAAGCCCCTGTGCTGATGTTTGGGGGCTGGCAGGTCCACCAGGTGGATCCCCTTGGCTCAGTTGTCAACCATCTGCTTGGCATACAGAAGATCCCTGGTTTGATCCCCAGCATCTCCAGTTAAAAGGATCAAAAAGTGGGTAATGAGAAGAAACATCTTCCAGAAACCCTGGAGAGCTGCTGCTAGTCAGATAATTCTGACTTGCATCTGGCTCAATTTAAGGCAGTTTTACGTATAGTCACAGGTGGGAGGAATGGGCCATGCATAGCGGGGTGCGTGGGTCACCTTTGTGTCATTTGTGTCCAGCTGCATCACTTGGTGCTGTTTGAAAAGTGAAATGGTGTCAGGTTCTGCAATGTTCCGTCTCAACTCCCTCTCCACGCATGCAAATCATTGTTTGATGGTATAGGCTTAAAGTGCAATTATAAATAGAGTTGCACCCTTCCAGTACAATCCTAAACAGAGCTGCACCCTTCTAAGCCGGTTGATTTCAATGGAATTAGAAGGCTGTACTTCTGATTAGAATTGCGCCGTTGGTCATTCTTCCTCCTCCCTCCTTAGCTGCCTGTGAACTCTGATTAAGTATAGCTGTTTTGCAACTATCAGTCTTATTTGCCTACATTAAGTGAAATAAGACAATGATCACAGGGCCTTTGGGAATGAAACATCTCTCCCTGTTTGTAGCAATTATGATGGTGGTAACAGGTTGAGGCAGTGGATTAGGGCTTCTGAATGAGGGGGGGGGGGGTTACAAGCAGATGTTGCAAGCAGATGTTGAAGAAGAGCTTGTAGGTTGCTAAAGCTGATGGGTGCTGGCAGGTGGGGGTGGAGAGGTTCTAGGAGGGAGGGAGGATGCTGTGGTTGGACTTGGGGAATGTCGAAGGGATGAATATGAGCAAGGAGTGACAGTCTGCTTTCCCCCCCCCCTTTTCAGGCAATTGAAACATCAGTTTTTAAAACATGCATTTGATTCAGGACAACACAAGTGCTGTAATTGCTGATAGGTTTGATACTTCTCTTAATCACAAAAATAAATGAGTTAACAGCGGTGGAGGCAATGATGTTACGTTTGTAAAGAAAATAATGAATGAGTATAACTTTTTAAAACATCAGGTAAAATTTCAGTGAGCGTGAACGATTCACCAGACCGTTCTGTCTGGCTTTTCTTCTGGAACAGTTCAGCTGGCTTTCTCTTGTTTCAAAACTAAAACAAAACACGAATAAAGCAAAGTGACAGTAATGATTTAAAAACACAAGTCGCCATCTAAAGGTTATTGTGCTAAATAGGCAGCAGAACAATTTTTCCAGCTCAGAGATACCCGAAGCTATAGGGAGAGACTAGTAGGAGAAACTTTGCTTGCTTTTAGGTTTGCAACTATAAATGGTGAGCTGCCATTTATTATGACATGTGCAGCCTGGTTTTATCCCTGACAGGGAGCTGTTTTATCATCACTACAGCCCTTTGATGTAGGTTAGAATGACTGGCCCAAGGCCACCCAGCAAGCTTCCGTGGTAGAATGGAGACTTGAACGTGGGGCTCCCAGATTCTAGTCTGACTAACCACTAAAGCAAGGGTGTCAAACATGCGGCCCGTAGGCCAGATCAGGCCCTTGGAGGGCTCCAATCCAGCCTGCAAGGCCCTGGCTGTTTTTTGCTTCCTTTTCCAGTTCTGCTGATGCTGCTCCATCACAGCTTGCTTTACCAGAGTCTCTCAATTACACAGGAAAGATAGACAGGCATGCTTCTCCTGCGCAATTGAGAGACTCTGGTAAAGCACTGGCTGAGGTTCCTCCCCCTTCTCCTCCCAGGGGGAGGGAAGGAACCAGCCAGAGCTCGCTTCCTGACTTGGCTACCTCAATCATGTACAGGAGACAAAGGGAAGCCTTTCTTTCCTTCCACTGGCTGAGGCTCCTCTCTGAAAAGAGGGACGGAGGCAATGAGAGAGAGCTTGCTTTGCTGGGCTGCCTCAATCACATGGGAGAAATACCAGGCACCTTTAAGACCAACAAAGTTTTGTTCAAGGTATGAGCTTTTGTGTGCCTTGCTACTGTGTGTGTATATTCTGTTTGGCTCCTTATGTTGTGTGTGTGTGTGTGTGTGGTTGGGCTCCTTATGCCAGGGCTCTCTTGGGTACAACTGGGCTCCCTCCTCCTTTTCACTGTATTCATGCCCTCATGATCAGCCTTTCTCAGTAAGAAAGCAATGTGAACTATTTTAGAAGAGGAATAACAACAAGCCAGTGAGGTGGATTAGGGTGAGAGTGTGTGTCCAGACCAAGTTCACCCAGCACATTTCCTTTGTAGGAAGTTGTAGTTATTTCTCTGGGGAAGACTATAGTTTTGTAGACAAACAAACAACCCTTAGTGTGTGTCAGGATGCTTTCTCATGTTCTTGACCAGCACATGAAGCAACTTATGTACAAAAGCTTGCAATGCCTAGCCATTTCATGTTTTCCCCTAGGTTCTAGGGTCAGAACACTGAGCATGAGATTTCTGTAATGGATGTCAATACATCAAAAGTAGGTTTGCAGCTTACAGATACACACCTGAACAGCATACTCAAGATTGCTACAGCACAGACATTTTGATGCAATAATTCAGAGCAAGAGGTGTCAGTTATCAGAGACTTTTAAATAAACAAAATATTGCAATACTGCTAGTATTTTATGCATATTTTATTTAAAGTTTTTAAAATCTTTTATTGTCTTTGTCCTTTATAAAGTTTGTATCTCCGCTACCTGGCATTACATTTTATGACACACATGGCCCGGCCCAACAAGGTCTCATTTATGTCAGATCTGGCCCTCATAACAAATGAGTTTGACACCCCTGCACTAAACCATGCTGCTGCTACATAAGGAGTGGCATTTTTGTCTCTTCTGGATATTTAATTGAGGCCAATGAATAGCCAGTCAGCTGACCAGCACCCTTTTCAGATCGGCATGCAGGGTCCATGTAGAGAGTTTCAGAGTTCTTGTTACCGCTCAACTGGCTGTTCCTAGGATGTGTTCTGAGAATAAGAGCAGATTAGCTGATGGAAGAAGGAAAAGGCCAGAAGGCAGAGAGGTGTGAGGTCAAGGTATGTTTTACAAGAGGCATTTGCTTCTGTACATGAGCAAACATGCATGTAGCTTGTATGTGTATAGACTCATTGATCAGCATGTGGAAGATGGAGATGTGAACAGTGGGTGTGACCCTTACAAGTGATGACTGCATCAATTGCTTGAAAAGGGCTATAGAAAATGCCTGAGTGTTTCGGACTTTACTCCTTGCCTTCAAACTTCCTCCATTTATTGTAACCACTACCCTGTGAGGTGAGACTGAGAAAAGATGACTGACCTAGAGTCACCCAGTAAGTTTCATGGCAAGAAGGGATTTGAACCCAGGTCTTCCAAGGTCTAATCTACCACTCAAACTGCTGCACCATGCTAACATCAACCTAATATGCACAGTTAACAGGAAATCAGCCAATAGCTGCTGTTACCCTGCTGTTAGCTTTTAAAGGTGATCACGTAGTGCTCTTATGCAGTCACCCCCCACGTGAATGCACCAGATCCAAACTTTAGACTGCACCATTTCAAAATGCAGCTTTGAGACACCATCAGTCATATGCCAGCCTTTTCGGTTTTCCACTGTCCCTTTTTATTTTATTTTTAAAATATCTGTGTGACTGCCGGAACATGGCGTTCAAAGTGGCTGGCCCGACTGTAAAACCAAATTGACAATAAAAAGCCAGCAATAAAACAAGAGCAATAAAGCACCATTTATTTATTTTTAAAATGGACTTGTATCCTGCTCTCCCTGTGTCCAGGCTCAGAGCGGGTAACAACATGATTAAAAACATTCTAAAAAATGTTCTAGAAAGGAAACCAAATCCCAGCCATGGCACCAGTGATTCAACAAGGCAATTTGAACACAATTTGTAGGAGGATCAATTTAATGGAGGAGGCTGAGAGCTGGTATGTTGTATTAGTGATTGGTTGGCTTGGTGGGCTATAGCCTGGAAGTCATGAGTTCAAATCCACACTCAGCCATGAAGCTTTCTGGTGACCTTGGGCCAGTTACTCTCTCTCAGCCTAACCTACCTCACTGGGTTGTTGTGAGGACAAAATGGGCAGGGTGACATATAGACCCCCTTGAGCTTTCCGGCAGACGGATGGGCTGAAGATAGCTGGAGGCTGTGCTTCTGTGCTCTGTTGTGCTTTCCTCCCTCTTGGCACACAGGGTTTTATCCCAAGTTCAGAGCTGTGCTTTTGCATTAAATATGGATGCAACAACCCCTGCAACAAAGCTTGTAGAGCAGAATATAGGGCAGTTGTGTCCCAAATGGCTTTACGGGTGGGACCTGCCTCTTGTGGAATCTGAATGAAGAAGGGATGGCTGTGCAGGTCTTCGAAAACCCTACACACATGTTGTGTGAGCTGAAATAACAATTCTGCAATGCCATAGTCATAATTGTTTACCATCATAATAGAAATAGTTAAATGACAGCTGGTGCATGTGGGATGAAGGCAATTTCAAGTGTAAATTGGAGGGTGGGAAGAGAAAAGAGTTGAATGGGATGGTCCGTGTTTTGATTGTTAATGTGTGCTGCAATTACTAGCAGCCAGGAAGGCCTTGCGGCTGTTTTATTCTTCAGCTGGGTGCTCTGGCTGTGACAGAGTAACTGTGTAGACTGGTAAATGTCCAAAGCTGCACCACCCTGAGCTAGACCATAGATCCATTGGTTCTCCGGGGTCCTGACAAAGTTGTTTCCTTGTCCCACCCCTGTTAGCTGGTGGTGCTAGTCCAGAGACAGAAGATAAAGGTCTCGCCAATCCAGTTCTTGTCTGCTGTCATGTGCTCCAGGGGAGCTTGGAGTTGGCCAAACCAGGTATGGCAGGGCAGGAATCATGGTAATTTCCAATGTACTTTTTTTGTTTGTTTTGATTGCCACAAGAGGCCACAACTAGGACCCATTTAGACCTCTCTCTCTCCCACCCAGAGGTCATTTCGGGGGGGAACGCAGGGGAACGCAGTTCCCCCGGGTGAGGTGCAGGGGGCGGGGCACATGACGAAGCCCCGCCCCCTGCTTCCGGCCGGCTGACTTCCAGCCCTCATTCAGCCAGGAGGAGGCAGGAGAAGAGGGAGGGTAAGTTGCTCCCCCCCCGCCTCTCCCCACCCCTGCCTGCCTGGGGCCAGGGAGGGCCTTGGCGGGGCTTCCTCGCACTCCCGCTGGCCTTGCAGGTCCACCGCCGGGCCCCTGATGTCAGGGGGTGTGGCATATGCTAATGAGTTATGCTAATGAGTTCCCCCTAGCTCTTTTTCTACGAAATGACCCCTGCTCCCACCCACCCCCATACCATTTTCCTCATCTCAAATGCCCCCTCCCCAAAGTTGCTATGGGTGTTATTGGAGGAAACATAGGCTATATATCTGTGTCCCCATCCAGGGCCAGTAGCAACTCTTGAGGGAGGATTTGAGGTCAGGAAAGTGATGCAGGAAGAAGCAGTCAAACTCCTTCCCCTCTATACTGTGTGGTCCCATTAGAGTTGGAGCCTTCTTTGGCTGCTATTTACAAAAAAAACACCCTACTTGGAGATCTGATCTTCCAGCATTTCATTCAGTTTTCCTCTGTCAGACTTGCAGTGAATCAGTGCCTCCAACTCATTTTAACAATTTGCCACTGATAAAATCTGCAGAACCAAGTGGTAACATAGTTCTTTTTTTTTTTTTTTTTTGGCCCCCTAAAGGGGATTTTTAAATTGCTTTTCTAATAACTACAAACAGAAAATTAGGAAAGGGAAACTACAATCTAACGAAGAAAGAAAAGAAAACCCTCTAAAAACCCAAGAGATAGTGATCATACATACATTTGCAAAATTACCTTTAAGCTTAAACGCAAGTTAACTTTCATTGAAAATGATCATCTATCTATTTAAATATTTAGATATTCATCAACAATTCTAGTTTCATAAAAAGACTGTAAAAAGATATACAATATACTTGTTTTAGAGACTCCAGAGTAGATAATAATCTATTTTTTCCCTTTTCTGTATCTCAATTGATAGTTTTGTTTGGGGGCAGCAGCCCCCAATTTAGAGTCAGAGTCTTCTTCGGAAGATCCAGCCTCTCCTTCTTCTTTGCTTTCTTTGGCAGCATCGGTCGCACCTTCTCCTGCTGGGCTGCTATATTGATGCAAAAACTTGCAAGCCTTTTCAACAGAGTCAGTCCTTTCTTGGTAACATAGTTCTTGAGGGCCAGTGTAGTGGGTGGAGTGTCAGACTTGGACCTGGCTTCAAATCCTGGATTTTTTTACAGAAGCTTGCAGGGTGACCTTGGACCAGTCACACACTCTGGGTCTGATCTACCTCAGAGAGCTGTTGCAAGAATAAAATGGACAAGGGGTAATGTTGTAAGTCACTTTGGTCTCCCTGGGAAGAAAAGTGGGGTATAAATGAGGAAGGAAGGAAGATCTAAATATATAGTGATTCAAATAGAGTGAACGTTGGAACCATCTTCTTGCAAAACATATCCTTTACCCTTGAGCTATGACCCTGTAATTTGAGGCAGGGTTCATATTGGGGGTGATTTCACATCCCTGCTGCTTTGACGCCAAACTTTGTTTATAATTTGCCTTGTGCAAATCAAACCCATGATGCTTTGGTTTTGCAGCATTTTCTGTTTCCTCGGGCCATTTTTTTGGTGGAATGTATGCTTTTTTCAATGCTCTATGCATCAATAAGTCACTGTCTTACATGTAAATAAGGTATCTTAGATGTATACATAACATATAAATTGTTTATATAAAAAGTACATTTGTTATGAATAGTAGGAATCTTCAAAATCTACTACAAAAAACATAACATTGAAATGGTTGACAAAATACAAACAAACATAAAAAGAATCCCTGCATCAGAGTTTTTGCACCTGTGGACATGACATCAGCAAGCTTCTGCAAGACACTCAAGTTGATTTTTACACTGCGTTTGGAGGGTGATATCACAGTGACCTGTTTTCCACATCTGCAGCTGTTTAATACATCTGTTCTCTGCTCAGACAGAGCTCTCTTCCCTAGCATTGTGGAACCAAGAAGCTGGAGTTGGATGTTTTCCCCTGCATTTTTGATCTGCGGTGACATTTTGCATGACTAGAAGCCAGAGTGTTCATCCTCGTAATTCAGGGCAAGAGAGCAGGTTCTTTAAGGTTACTCAACGAATTTAATGGCCCTGGTGAAGCTTGAACTGGGGGCATTCCTCAATCTCTCATACTGTCCACCTCTCCCCCCACCCCTTTAGGTACTGTGTCTGGACACTCATCTGTTATCCTCCACAGACTCTGTGTATCGCTTTTCTCCTCAGCTTTTATTCCATATTTATTTCACACTTTTTTTAACTTGAGCATCTTTCAGAGAGCTCAGAGTGGTGTACATCTCTATTTTATCCTCACAGCAATCCTGTGAGGTGGTTTAGGCTGAGAGAAAGTGGCTGACCCAAAGTTATCAGTGAACTTCATGACAGATTGAGGATTTGAACCTGAGCTTCCCAGGACTTTAGTATGGCACTCTAACCACTGCACAACACTGGTGCCTGTGTGTGCTTCCATTTCTTCACACCAGTGATATGGTATTGTTCAGAGAATTAGAGCACATTTTGTCTGTTCTGGAAGGATGAAATCGAAGCATATCTGTGACAAAGAGGAGGAGAAAGCCTCTTGCAAGATAAATAGTCTAGATCCCTGAATACAGATTGATTATTTCTCAAATGCTGGGTTTGCTACCTCTGGGTTGGGAAATACCAGGGTATTTGGGGGGTTGGAGTCTGGGGAGGGCAGGGTTTGGGGAGGGGAGGGGCCTCATCAGGATATAATGCCACAGAATCAGTCCCCCAAAGCAGCCATCTTGGTTGTCTGGAGATAAACTATAATAGCAGGAGATCGCCAGGTGCCAGCTGGAGGTTGGCAACTATCAAATGCCCTTTAATAGGGATCAGCACGAACCACATTTTTGTAGTTTATTAGTTTGTGGTTTGTGGCCAAACCATGAACCAATATGCTTTTTGCGGGGAGCAGAAATCAGGGGTTTCCTTGTGAAAAGCAGTGAGGAACAGAAAGCAGGGATTTAAATGGCTCACAGCCACTTAAACCCCTGCTTTCTGCCCTTCACAAATTGCCATGAACTGCCTTAAAATTAATGGAAGTTTATGGGCTTTGGTTCACGAACCACAAACCACCCAAATTTTATCACAAAATTATGTTTGTGAGCTGGTTCATGCCTATCCTTGAAGCGTTTGTGTTCTTTTCCCAAGGAAGCAGTGAAAGGTTTGTTCCTCCCCATCCCTTTGATGTGGGGATTCTAATCCATTTTAGTGAGACTGCTGAATAGCAACTGATAATGAAGTTCAAGACAATGCATCCACCTGGATTGAATCGAAACCTAGGTTTCCTGTCTTGTTACCAATGCTGACTTCTCCATGCCTGTTACCCCTCTGCATATCTCGCCTAAATGCAATCATGCCTGCCTGCTATTGCCATTCATCTGCTATTGTCATTTGCCTGCTAATGCCATTTGGCATCTGAAATCACTCCAAGGTATAAGGACAGATGGACTAATTCTAAACTGTATCTGAAGAAGTGAGCAGTGATTCACAAAAGCACATACCCTGCCACATATTTTGTTGGTCTTTAAGGTGCTACTGGGCTCTTGCTCTTTTCTACTGCTACAGACAGACTAACACGGCTGCCCATCTTGATCTATCTCCATTTTAGTCTGGGTGGTGGAAGCAGCTGGAGGAAAGGCAGTACGAATCCCAGCATGATTCAAATTAGGATCTGGATGGAGTAATACCACGAGCAGGCCTAAAAGCAGTCCTGTATCAATGAAATAGGGGCAGAATCAGTGGCAGGTCACAGCTGAGGAGTCCTGACCAAAAGGGGCTGAATCACAGGATGGAGGGAGGCACAGATGCCTAGACAAAGGGCAGGGAGAGCAGCATTTAAAGCCAAAGTCACGCGTAGCAAGTGAGATGGTAGACTTATGTCTGGGCTACTCCGGTTCAAACAAGAGTGGCCCTTGCATGATTCAGTTCTTTGCAATACAAAGAAAAAATTCCTTGTTATGTCCATATCTGGCAGATCAGGGAGGAGGCTAGACCAGAATTTCCCTGAGTTCTACTTTTCTCTTTGCAAGAGCTCTCTTTATACACACACATACACACACACCCCTACGTACAGACATCCTGAGCATCTTGGGACCCAAGATAGGTAACAAAAAATATCACTCCCAAGTGTTGCTTCCAAGGAGCCCTTCTCCATCATATCTCCAGAACAATTCTGTGAGGTGAGTCCAACTGTCCCAAGATCACTCACTGTGCTTCCTGGTGGTGTCAATAGTTGAACTCTCTCGTCTTAGTTCAGCACTCTACCCACTTCACCATGCAGGACTTTAAAACAGAAGAATTTAATCCCCCTTCTTCCCCTCCACTGTCTAACTGTGAGAGTCCTGATCTGTATTATCTCCCCTTCTTCCTCTAGTGCTGGGGGTGGGGGGATGAGACATAAGGATATCCAATCAGGGATGCCCAACCTAATGTGTCCTTTGAGACAGAATGAGAAAATGAATAATTTGATTCCTCTTGAAGTATGGATTTTTGGGGAATCTTTTGGTTCCTTTTGAAGAGTCCTAATGTCACCAGTTTTTTTTTTTTTTTAATACATGTGGCCTGTGATCTCGCTCTATCCTGGGGTTGCCAAACTCCAGGAGGTAGCTGGAGATCTCCCGGGATTACAGCTGCTCTCCAGGTGACAAAGATCAGTTAACATGGAGGAAGTGGCTGCTTTGGAAGGTGATCTCTATGGCGTTATACCCTGCTGAGGTCCCTCCCCCCCCCATACCCCCCCTTCCCCAGGCCCCACCCCCAAAATCTCCAGGTATTTCTGAAACTGGAGCTGTCAACCCTACTCTTTCCTTATGTCTCCTTTCCTGCGAAGCCACAAGTGACAATTCAAGGATGTAATCTTTACCAGTAATGAAAATCTACTTTAATTTTCTGTAATTAAGAACCTGCTGCCTTAAGGTTAAAAAACCATTAAAGTATTAGCAGGAGTGTGTGTGTGTGTGTGAGAGAGAGAGAGAATAATTACCAATCTTATTTTACAGCCTAAAGCTGCTATTTCAAGAGAATCTTAATTGTTGAGACACTTGGCTGTTCCAGGACTGGCTGGCTGTTCAAAATGAAGAATACTTTTGGCAGCATTTGGATGTTTTATTTGGTTTATTGTTTAACACTTTGGGGGTGTATGTGTGCTAATAATGGTCACTCTTCAATGAATACTTTTGGCAGCATTTGGATGTTTGATTTGGTTTATTGTTTAACACTTTGGGGGTGTATGTGTGCTAATAATGGTCACTCTTCAATGTGAATTAGCAGTTGGCATTTGGTGTTTTGCATAAATGGCTGCAGGATGGCCAACAGCCTAATCTTCTACATGCTCAAGTTTATATTGAAGATTTTTCACGTGAACCTGTATGCAGAAGGTGCTGTATTCATGTTGATTTAGCTGTTCCTTTAATATCAGTTTGATTTCCACAGATTATCAGGTGCAGCTATTTAACTTCATGCCATAAAATGGTTCAAGTGCCCCTTTTCACTCATTAAACATCTAATAACAGGGCTTTTTTTTGTAGAAAAAGCCCAGCAGGAACTCATTAGCATAATAGGCCACACCCAACAACAGAAACTCATTAGCATATCCAGCCATACCCATGAGAGCATAGCTCATTAGCATATTAGGCTGCACCCCCATGTTACCAGAAGTATAGTCATCCAGCCACACCCACCTTTTTGCTTCTTATTCTGTTTACCATATTTGTTGTCAAAACCTAGGGCTTTCTTCGTAGCAGGAACTCCTTTGCATGTTAGGCCACACCCCTAATGTAGCCAATCCTAATGAGCTTCTGCTATTGGGTGTGGCCTATTATGCTAATGAGTTTCTGCTGGGCGTGGTCAATTTGGGAGCCAGCCGGAACTCTGTTCCTGTGCGTTCCTGCCCAAAAATAGCCCTGTCTATTAAAGAGATAAGGCATTTTTTCTGTCCAGCTGGCAAACTTAGCTCTGGTTAGCATATGTGAGCCACTCGCCATTACATATGTTTGTAAGATGGATATTGCATACTGGTGTTATATCAGGGGTTGCCAGACTCCCTAGTGGAGGTGGGGTCCCCTGCCACCAGGCCCTACCCCCAGTTGCCAGGTCTTACCTTGTCACCAGCAGGGGAATTTGGAGGCATTCC